>NC_081415.1:230818802-231061302 GCF_030272615.1 Cryptomeria japonica
TATGCCTTGATGGTAATTTTGTTTGTAGAATTCACAGCTTTATCAAAATATCCCAATTGTTTAATAGTGCTCAATGTACAAATGTTTAGACCTAGTCCACCATCTATCAGGACCCATTTTATTCGATGTTTATGTATGAAGGCTTCAATGTGTAATGGTGCATTATGTGGTTGACTTACGGAGGCGTCATTAGCTTCTATCAATGTAAGGGAGTGTGGAATAGAAAGGTATCCCACCATGGCTTGAAACTGGTCCATGTTCATATTAGTAGGGACAACAGTGTCTCTCAAGATTTTGTCAAGAATAGCTTAATGTGCGGGGGATATGCGTAAGAGCTCAAGGATTGAGATAAGCGCGGGTGTCTTCCCTAACTTTTCTACAAGGTCATACTCAGGTTTGGTCGATGAAGAAGCAGTATTTTTAATTGGAGCACCTTGCAAAGTGAATTTATCTCGATGGGTTGTGACATTACATTCAGAGGGAGGTTTAGAAGAAGATCCAATGTCTTTTAGGACAATCTTGGGTCTTTGGGTGGAATTCTCAGGCGTTTTGTCCTTGATGATAATGGTAGAGACATAATTATCCATTGCAATGTGATTGATAGTTGAATCATAGTTATGGGATGCTCTGGTATAGTTGGTTTGGTCATCTATGGCTGTATCTTTTCCCTTGTCATGCTTAGGGAATGGTTCCTTAAACATCTCATGTTCTTGATTGGATGAGTGTCCTTCAATCTCAATGTCACCTCTATCAATAAGATCTTGTATGATGTTCTTCAGTCGATGGCAATTTCTTATCTTATGACCTTTGCTCTTATGAAATTCACAATATTCATCATCATTCCACCACTTTGGTTTGACCTTTGGCTCATATGGAGGAAAATCTGGAATTGTGATTATCTTGTTTGCCACTAGCTTTTTGAAAACGGACTCAAGTAGTTCTCCCAATGGAGTGTACTTCCTTCGTGACTTTGAAGTTGTTTGAATATTCACCTAATTGTTTGTAGAGCTTGATCCAAAATTTTTTTTTTGGGTCATACTGTATTGGCATCCACAACACCATCATTGACTGTGTTATTGTTTTTATTCCAAAATCTTGGCTTATCTTTTCCTTTAAAGTCATCTTTGTTTTCCTTGAATATCTTAATGACTCATTGTTCAATTAGGACTTTCTCTATTGCAAAGCCTTTTTCAATGATGTCTTTGAAGGTGGACAAACAAGATTTTCTTAGGTCATAACCAATGTCTTTGTTAACATTTTGGGTGAACATCTCTACCATTTGTTTTTGTGGAATTTCACAAGAGCATCTGCTAGCTAGATTTATCCATCTTTGTAAAAATGATGAAAAAGATTCTCCATCCTTTTGTTTGGTGTTGCACAAGGTAGTGACTCATACGTCTGTCTCTATGTTGTATGAGAAATGTTGGATAAATGCCTTTGCTAAATCACCCCATGACTTAATTCCAAGTGGCAGTTGGGAGAACCATTACATAGCTTGATCACCTAAGCTTTGTGGGAATAATCTCATCAAATATGTCTCTTCCGCTGCTACCTCAATGCAGGCTATGAAAAATTGTCTTATATGTGCCTTAGGATCCCCTTTTCCTCTGTACTTATCGAACTTAGGTGTCACGAAATGTGTAGTAAATGGAGGCATTGGAATGCTTTTGTCAAATAGATAGGGACATATGTCCCTCATTGTGTAAGTTGGCTTCAGTGCATTTATATCCTCTATTTTCTTTTGTAAGTCCTTGATCTGCTATTCCAAATTATTCTTAGGTGGAGACCGACTTCTTGGACCATACCCCATGCTTGAACCACCGAGTGGAGGAGGAGCATGTTGCATATATGGATGGTATTGATCATACACATGTTCATATGGAGGAGGTCTATAATGTTGTTGCGTATGCATATAAGGATCACTTGGTATAGAGTCATGCTGAGGAATGGAATATCTGCTTTGTCCATGTATACCATACTCTATAGGCATGTCATGAGTTTGTTCTAGTGTTTTGCCCCCAAATTTGATGTGGGGTTTCCTTGTGTCCAAATTTTGAGCATGCCTTTGAATATCCAATTGCCTTGGTGGTTGATCCTTAGAATTGGTATGTGATTGAGCATATTTTTTTGCATAAGACTTCCATAATGGTCTGCGAAGGTGAGTATCATATGCTTGACCATGTGTATGTGGGACCTCAGGTTTTTAAAACAAAGATGGTGGTGATTCAGGCACAAGATGTAGTCCTCTATTGCCTCCACTATTAGGCCTCCTTTGATCCATGTTGGAGTGAGTTTGTTGCAAAGGTCGATTTTCCATTATTTGAGACATGTCAAAATCATGAGGGATCTTGGCTCCACTTTGTGCCATCACTTGTAAGAAATATTGTCTATCTCTCCTCATTATTTCCTCAACCAATTGATTGAAATGGGGATCCATAATGGTGTCTTCCACTTCTGCTGAATGTACTGAAAAGTTGTCCATATTGTCATTGTGTGTATCATTGTTGTTTGTAGTGTCCATGTGCTCAACATTTGGAATGTTTCTATAAGCATCCATGTCAGGTAATGTAGTATGATCAGAATTGAAAAAGATATCATTGTCATATTCATAGGAACTCATGTTTGTGGACTCCTGAGCCTCTTTAGTTTCTCTCCTAGATTTTTGGGAACGGGTTTCAACCATGAACTAGGTATTGACCAAGATGTGTGAGACTAGATGAAAATGAAAAGAGTATGGAAGATCAAGAGTTGGATGGAATGTAAATGAATATGAGGTTTACTTGCAATGTCCAAAGTGCAAGACCAAGTATGTATTTAGTAGAGTAGGTGTGGCTTCCAAAGAGATGATAGTTTCTCTTGATGAGGTAAGTTGACCTTGACTCTAAGTAAGACCAAATGAGACCCAAAGGTGATAGACGTTGATGAGGGACCACTTAGCAAAATGATGTTGTATGTAGTGTGTTGAGAACGTATGGTGAGGACAAGCAAGTGACCTTTTGACTCAAGTTTAGACAAATGTGAATGTAATGTAAGGTGTAAAGCAATGATGGACTTTGTGAGACCCAAAAGACAGGTTGAATGCTAGATGAAAACCCAGAGAGATACCTAGGAAGCTCAATAAGTCTGAAACTATCTATTCCTTGTTGGCTGGATTATGAAAGTTTTCAATTCTGAACACAGACTTGCCTGTATACTTCACAGATGTGCTCAAATGACACAGATGCTATTCTATCAGACACAGACGCGCTTAAATGACACAGACGTGGTTCTGTCAGACACAGATGTGTTTTTGAGATGTTGTAAGTGCAATGTTGCTCAAGAGAACATAGAAACATTTCTGCCCTTCACAGATGTGGTTATATGATACAGACGTGGTTCTGTCAAACACAGGCACATTTCTGAAAACTTTGTGCAATTTTTCTAATCTGTGAAGTGATTTGTTGTGGCCAAATCTGATTTTTTGACTCTTTTCCATGACAAGAGGACACAATGTTGATGAGGACTCAATGTTTGCAACTGTTTAGACTCAAAAATGACTCAAAGAAAAGTGTGTTGTTTGATGTAAAATGTTTTGCATACACTTGAAGACACAAAAGACACAATGTTTTGATGTTTGATCTTGAATGTTTGATTGTTTAAAATAAGTCAAGCACAATTCTTATGGCTGGCTAGGACAATAGTTGTTGATTCCCACATGAGGCTGCGCTATTTAGAGTGGATACTTAGATGCTTGACCCCAATGGTTCCACCCTCGTCACTCACTTCTCAGGGTAGCCAAACATCAGTCCCCATGAAAACTCCTCATGGCAAACTTTGTATCTCTACTAAGAACCATATGTGTGTGGGCCGCTCCAGAGGTTCGACCTCCTGCACCAACAACTAGAAGGATTTTGGCTTCTAAAACAAAAAGGTGCTAGTAAGGGCATCCGCTCGTGTGGCCATACATGTGGCACTTTCAGCTCTGTAAATATAGAAGGCTCCCAGCCGGTAGGGGTTACACCCTATAAATGATCAAATAAATTTGATCAAACGGATTTATGGGGAGACATAGTGTTGGTATGAACTAATCAACACACGTTATCCATAGTTTTCACCATGGATATAGTTATTTATACTAGTTCGGAAGAGGTGGGTTTTCCTCGCTACCACTTGGGTCGTTCTCTCCTCACTAGTAGTCCTAATGACCACACGGGGAGACAGGTCCTCTAAAGATGAAACAAAAAGAGCCTATTGCTCAAGGCACAAAAGACAATGGTTCAATTTTATTGTACCAATTGAAGTGTTTTCTAGTCTATGAAAATAAGGCACACAATAAAGATCAAAAACCCTTGCCAAGGTCCTGGAACACAGATTTGTTAGTAATTTGGATTGTTTCAAATGATCACCCCTTCTTGCAAGCACACAAGCTAGGTAAATTTTTAGATCCAAAAGACTTTGTAAAATAGGGGCCTTCAACAAAATGATTTTGCTTTCAAAACAAGCTGCACCAATTTTGTTAGCTAGATCTGAAGATGTTAGTTCAAAATAAACCAGATATGAAATCCAAATGATGAAAAACTAGATCAAAGAAATCAAAATGCAACAACTGCACACAGATGGGGTTACCAGAAATACAAACACAATTAGATCTGACACAGATGGGGTTCCTAAACACAAACACGATTAGAGCTAACACAGACGCGGTTCCTGAACACAGATGCGGTTTCGAAACACAGACGCGCCTGCAGGCTTCACAGATGCGGTTTCAGAACATAGACACGCCTGAAGGCTTCACAGATTCGACTAGGGAACACAAACGCGTTTCCTGGAATCTGCAAAAAAAAAAATACTGTCGAAGGCGTAGATGCGGTAGAAAATAAAAAATGCGATTTGAAAGTATGCAGATGCGAAAATATCAAAATATTGTTGGAAATGTCAGATCTGCAACTTCAAAAACACAAAATTTGCAATAAAAGATGTTAAATACAAAAAAGGGACAAGAGTCCCACCAGGTGTGCCAAAATGTTTACGGTGAAAATGGATAACAACAATATTGAAAGACTAAATGAATTCAACCACAAAACCCTAGCCTAACAACAACAAAGATCCACCATAACATATGAAGATTACCTAAGACAATGCAAATCAAATGAAATCACAAAGATTATACCATCACATGTCCAATAGGGTTTGAATCTCCATTCTTCCTATCTCCATTGATCTTGCTTGATATATTTGCTCTCAGATTTTATATGTGCACAAGAGCTCAACAAAGAATGGAAATGTGGCTGCAAGTAAGATCGCATATGAAAGTTCAAAAGCGTAGTGTAGTCGATTGATCTGTCTGTTAGTTAGTTGGGGGTTGATAATGAAGGAAACATCTCCTTATATAGAAGACACTATATGAAATGGAGGGATAAGATTGAGAGGTGTAAAAGATAAATGGTCGGCTATGATTAGAGGGTAGGTAGAGAAAATATGAAAATAATGAAAGGGTAGGTAGTGTAGGAATTAAGAGATGAATGACATGTGTCATAGGTAGAAAAGGTTAATGAATTAATTAAATAAATAAAGATTTATTTAATCAATAGAGGAAGTGGGATCAATTAAATAAATAAGATATTTATTTAATTTAGGAAAAGGATAATTTAAATAAATAAATATATTTATTTAAATGAGAAATAAGGCTAGAAGAGGATAAATGAATTAATTAAATAAATAAAGATTTATTTAATTAATAGAAGAATTAGGCTAAAGATAATTAAATAAATAAAGATATTTATTTAATTAGACTTGGACAATTTTAGATGTCTACAGGTTGATAACTTGTATAAATGAATGTAATGATCATTGAGAGATATGATGCTATGTGCGAATATTGTATCAATCATTTAGTAGCAGGGAAGTTGTGTGAAGTTATGTGAAGAAGTGTGTTGCAGAGAAGATTTGATAGTGAGCCTAACCGGAACTGTACCCAGGCATATGGAGATGCTATTTTCATAGTTCATGTAATCCAGATTGTTGTCTGAATGCTTTTGTAAGTCAGTGAGACTTCTTGTAAGGCAACGAGGTTTCTTGTATTTGAGTAGTGAGATCTAGGTAGTGTGCCTGAATGCATGTGCATTCCCCATTGTAATATTCCATTTACTCCTATCAAGGTATTATCTCATTGTGGGTAGGTTCCCACCATGGTTTTTCCCTTAACCAGGTTTTCCACATCAAAAATCTTGGTGCTATGTGTGTTATTGATGTGGCGTTGTTTCATGCTTTAATTGTTAATTATCAAATTTGATTTGTGGTTTAAGTTACGAGAAGTTTTTGTCCAAACTTATTCAACCCCCTCTCAGTTTTCTGCATTGTTGCCAAAAATTGGTTTCTGAGCTAGATCCTCCAGAAGAAGCTTGACCGCTTGAGGAGATCTAGGATGACAGCCTTTTATTTCAAGAAGGATAATCCTATATTTGATGGAATGAACTGCAATCTCTGGAAAAGCCAGATGCAATGTCATTTGAGATGCACTGGTGAAGAGTATTGGAAGATTACTAGAAATGTATATAATGTTCCTCAGAATGGTCCTACTATGCCAGATGAGATAAAGGAAGCAAAATTCAATATTAGAGCTAAGGAAGCATTGTTGAGTGCCTTGTCAAATTCTGAAATGACTAATGTGATGGACTTAGAAACTGCTCATGAGATCTGGATAAATTGGAGACCTTGCATGAAGGTGATAGTCATGTGAGGATTCCTAAGCTGCAAAGCTTGAAGGGTAAATATGAGAACTTGAAGATGAGTGAAGATGAGAACATTACTTCTTTTATGTAGAAAGTGAATGAGCTTGTGTGTGGAATCAGATGTGCTGGTGGAATATTAGAAGAATCTGAGATTGTTGCTAAAGTGTTGAGATCCTTGCCTCCTTACAAACATAAAGCTACTACTATTGATGAGATCCAGACTATGACAAATGTGACAAGAGACATGTCAATCGGTAAGCTTGCTAATTTTGAGTTGAGTGAGTTTGGAGACTCTCTTCCTAAGATTGAATCTACATTCAAAGCTATTGTTTCCAGGAAGCAGAGATATGATCTAGGAGAAAGTTATACAAGAGTATCTAGATATGAGAAAGAGATGAAAGAGATGGAAGATGAAGAAAGAGAGATTGAGGATCTTGAAGCACTTATTGCCAAAATATTGCCTAAAGGTGTTGGTAAGTATGAAGGAAATTTACCTCTTAAATGGTTTTCATGTAATAAGATAGGACATTTTGCATCAAGGTGTCCAGAAAGAGATAGAAATCCTAAGAAGTCATTTAAGCCATATAAGCCTAACTATTAGAAGAAGTGTTATTATGTTGATGATGAAGGTGTGATAGATGATGAGTTGGATAAGGGGAATACAAGAGATTAATTTATGTTCATTTCTATCAAGGAGAATGATCCTATAGCTATAGATTCTACAAGCTACATTAATGAGGAGAAAGCTTTGGCTGCTAAAGTTGAGGAGAAAGATGAATGGGTAATTGACAGTGGTTGCTCTCATCATATGACAAGTGATAAGAGTAAATTTGTAAATTTGGAAAAGTATGATGGTGGCATAGCAAGATTTGGTGATAAAAAAGATTGTGTATTCCATGGTAGAGGTTCTATTTCTCTTGATGGTAAGCACAATACTGATGATGTGTTGTATGTTGAAGGTTTAAAGCACAATATTTTGAGTGTTGGTCAAATGGTTGATAATCAATATAACTTGCAATTCAAGAATGGAAAATGTGAGATCTTGAGTAGCTCCGGAACTGAGATTGCATCAGGTACAAAGACTAAAGGTAATATCTTTCACTTGAATGCTGGTGGTAAAAGTTGTTTGATTGCTCAGATTGATGAAAGTTGGTTATGGCATAGAAGAATGTGTCATGCAAATTTGATTGCATGGTGAAGATAATTTCTACTCAAGAAGTGAGAGATCTACTGAAGCTAATAAAGCCTTCTAATCCGGTATGTAAGGAATGTCAATTAGGGAAGCAAATAAGAGTTACTTATAAGAGAAAATAATATAATTCTAATGTATTGTCGGATCTTGTGCATACTGATTTGTGTGGTCCTTCTAGAGTAAGAAGCTTGCAAGGTGAAATGTATTTCATGTTGTTGATTGATGATTATTCAAGAATGATGTGGGTTACCTTCTTAAGAGAGAAGTTTGAAGCATTGGAGAAGTTCAAATTTTTCAAATCTAGAGTTGAAATTGAGACTGAATTGAAGCTGAAGTGTTTGAGATCTGACAGAAGCGGAGAATTCACTTCCAGTAAGTTTAATGCATATTGTGAAGAGCATGGATTTAAGAGACAATTATCTGCTCCTAAGACACCATAACAAAATGGTGTTGTGGAGAGAAAGAATAGTACAATTCAAGAACCTACTAGAACCATGATGATTGAAGAAAATGTTTTGCATGTGTATTGGAGAGAAGTTGTGAGTACTATAGTATACACTCTTAACCAGTTAAATGTCAAATGTGATACTAGTAAGATTCTTTATGAGTTATGCTTTGGTCATGCTCCTACTGTTAGATATTTCAGAATTTTTGGAAGTAAATGCTATATCAAAAGAGATGAAGATCTTGGAAAGTTTGATTCTAGATGTGATGAAGGAATCTTTCTTGGTTATTCTACTAGAAGTAAGGCATATCGATGTTATAATAAAAGATTGAGGAGGATTGTTGAAAGTGCTAATGTGAAGGTTGATGAACGTAATATAAGACATATTAGATCTTGTGGATATGATTCTGATGACTAGGATGCCGGTTTAGATAAAGGAAAACAAGTGTAGACCCTAAGTCAAGTTTAGATTGATCCAAAAAAGTCAGAGAATGAAGACAAAGGTGCAAATGCTTGTGCAAATGAAAGAGATCAAGAACCTAAAATTCAACAAAAATCCTAAAACTCCCAGTTATGAAAGATTGAATCATTCAAAAAATTAGATTATTGGTGACAAGAATAAAGGTGTGATGACTAGGAGAAGAATTGTTGAAGAAATTTGTTTGATTTCTAAGATTGAGCCTAAAAATGTTGATGAAGCATGTAAAGATGAAAATTGGATTAAATCTATGGAAGAAGAATTGAATCAAATTAAGAAAAATGATACATGGAATCTTGTTCTGAGACTGAAGGATAAAAATGTAATTGGGACTAAATGGGTATTCCAGAATAAGTTGAATGAACATGGTGAAGTTGTTTGAAATAAGATAGACTTGTTTGTAAAGGTTATTCATAGATGGAATGAATTGACTATGAGAAGATGTTTGCTCTGGTAGCTAGAATTGAAGTTGTTAGATTATTTCTTGCCTATGTTGCTCACAAAGATTTCAAACTTTATCAGATGGATGGAAAATCAGCCTTTCTTATTGGTGAGTTGGAGAAGAAGTCTACATTCAGATGGATTTTAGCTAACAGATGAAAAGGACATGGTTTGCTGGTTGAAGAAAGCACTGTATGGATTGAAGCAAGCCACTAGAAACCAGTATGTCAGATTGGATAAGTATTTGATGAAGCTTGGATTCAATAAAGGTACTGCTGACAGTATTTTTTATTTCAAGATTAATTAGAATAATATTTTGATTGTTGAAGTTTTTGTTGATGACATTATCTTTGGAGGAAATCATTACCTATGTATGAAATTTGATAAAGAGATGCAGGATGCGTTTGAGATGTCTATGATTGTTGAAATGAAATTCTTTCTGGGATTGAAAATTACTCAATTGGATAAAAGCATTTTCATATCTCAGTCCAAGTATGTGAAGTAATTGTTGAAGAAATTTGGTTTTGAGGACTCTAAACCACTTCATACACCTATGTTGACTGGATGTAAGCTGATAAAGGATGATGATTCTCTGAAAGCTAATCAGATCAGATATAGATCTATAATTGGTGGATTGTTATATTTGACTTAGACTAGACCTGATATAATGAATGTTGTGTGTCATTTTGCTATATTTGAAGTTGATCCTAAAGAATCTCATGTTACTGCTATAAAAAAGATATTCAGATATTTGAAAGGGATAGTTGATTTTGGTTTGTGGTATCCTAAGAATAATGACTTTACCATGAGTGCTTTTACAAATGCTGGTTGGGAAGGTGATGTAGTGTCCTTCTCTGATTTGTCTTTCTTTTGGTGCATCGATAGACCATATTGCTATGCTTAGACTACTTTGAGATGCTTTTAGTGGATGTTTATGGAATTTACTTATGATTTGGATTCTTTATTATGGAATATTGACATATTATAGTGCATTTGATACTATTATTTCATGTGGATGATGACATTATGAATTGTTATATGGGTTATTATGATGATAGGTGCTCATTTGATGATTTATATGTATCTCTTTCTATGTGTTGTTTATATTCTTTTACGATGATTTGAGGATATTTTATGATGTGCTAACCCTATTTCATGATGTGAGATCAACTATTATACTGCTTGATTGTTGTGAGTGTCTTATGTTGTCTTCATGATAGGGACGATGTCACATCACTCATTGCGAGTGGGATGTGCCATTGTGATTCTCTATCACTTTCATGTATTATATATTGTATATGTTGTATCGAGGCTTTGTGGATGCAGGATTTGTAGGTACCAAACATCGACTCCACCTGGCTTCACAAGTCTGAGCGTGTCTTATCCCAATGGAAAGTTGATTGGAGATGACATAAAATCCTATTCTACACTCTAGGTTTAAGATTGATTACTCTTGTCAACCCTTGTGCAGGTTGTTGTTTAGTGTTGAGTGATCTCTTGAGTTGTTTCTTGTTGTTATGTTTGGAGTGTTGTATGTATTGATTGGTTTAATTATTAATTAATTAAGTAATTTATATAGTTTAATAATGATTACATTAAATTAATAGATTTATATAGTTTATAATAATAAAAGAAAAAAATATAGTTGACAATAATAAAATAAATAAATATTTGGTAAATGATTTTATAGTCATTAGATGTTTATTATTTATTATTTGTGGGATTTTGGAATTATTATGGATATTATTATTAATATTGCTTTGTAAGAATGAAGGCTTAGATATTTAATTAATTAAATAGCCTTTGATTATATTTTACTATAGCTTTAATTTCTTTATAGCCCTCAGTTTATTATATTTATTTATTGGGCTTAATAGTTAACTATGCCCATGAGTATTGTTTTAATGAATTGATTTATTATTTACCTCTTGGGTTGATTAAATATTATTTTACCTACCCTTTTGTGTGATTGGTTGAATTATTGGGTAAGTAAATTAACTATTATTTTATTTATTTTTAACTTCGAGTTTGATATGGGCTGGTAAGGAATATTATTTAGTCTAATATTTTGATTGGCCAACATATTTTATGGTTTTCTATTTAATTGCTTTCCTGTGATTTTATTGGGGTTGGTCGGCTTCTCAGATGTACTTTCTGGAGTTGGATTGCTTGGGATTGTTTGGATTCCAACCACCTTCCTCAATTTTTCATTCAACATTTATTAGGTTGGTGGATTCTTTCTTTTGCATATTCAGTTTTGAAAAGATTGTCTACACCGTGCTTTCTTGGGAGTTTTGGGAAAAATATTTTGTTTATATAGTTTGTATAGTTGCATAATTTTATTTATGAAATTATTATAAATTTTAACTATAGTTGGGGAAAGAAATTATTGTCTGTGATTTTATCCATAGCCGTGAATGGTCGACACTGTGAATGTTGTTTGTGTGTTGTTGGTTTCCTATATGTTGATTCTTGCTTAAGATTAAAGATTTGGCCTTTTCTTTTGAGCCTCTTTATTGTGTAATAGGAGTTGAGAGTTCTTGTTTATGTCCGTGAGTTTTCATGTCCGAATAATGTCAGGAGTTGTTTTCTCAGAACCTTGGTTGAACCTTATATGTTTTCTATTGAGTTTGGTATTTGGTTCTTTAGGTTTGTTTTGTGACTGCGTTCCTACTGAGTGTATTTTCGGAACCCAATATTGTTTCTGAGCATTTGCACTAAAATAACATATGCGCTAAACCATTGAGCATTTGCACTATTCTATTTACCATATGCACTGATTTACCTGATATAAGCACTATCATAATCGTTAAATGTGTTGTTTCAGAGTAAATATGCTAATCTGTGTTGCATAAGTGTTGTCTTGTCTATCATATGTGTTGTTTTGTACATCAAAAGCACTGCATAAATTTGTAAAAGTGCTAAAATGTAAGGTAAAAGTGTCATTCTGATACTTTTCCTATGTTTTAAGTCTTTTTCTAGATCAATCTAAGTTCAGTTTGGGTTTTCTGATTGTCAGTTATTTCCAAGGGTCTGTCCAGAGGATTTGCTGTGTTTTCTGAATACTCTTAGACATCCAGAGTAAGACTTCGATGCGTTATTTGATTATTTGTTTTGTTGCAAGAGGAGTGATGCCTTGCTATAGATTCTTTCTCTATGATGTTGTGTGGTCTATGTGACCCATGTGGTATGCGATATTGATTCTTGTGAATTTATGATGTTCTATCTTGGTTAGCTGGCTTTTGTGTTTGTGAGCCTTTTTGTTTGAGTAGGGGAAGCGGGCTTCCACGAGTCTATCAAGGTTACGAGGAATAAACTGCTAGGATTCTTGTTTAATGGAGTTGGGGTCTAGACCATTTGAATAGCTCATTGGAGGTTTTCCATTGTAATTGATAAGTGATAACATAATAATTAACACCAGGTGGGGTTGGGTAGAGTAACTCATCTTAGCAAGATAATAAATGTGTTTTGTGGTGCTTATCTCATGGATCGAATACCAGAGTGAGGTAGAAGATGTTGGCATTTTTGATGATTAATGTTGTGATTGTCATTGATGGACACACACTTGACTTGAGATCACTTTTTGTATATATAAGTTAAAGCTCAACTGATATTTGTTTCAACCGGTATGATGTATTATAGTCTTTAGACTATCGGTGTTTTGCAGAAAGTGTTTACTAATCTAAAGCGGTATGAAGACCCCAAGCGGTTCGAGGATCTCAAGTGGTAGAATGAAGCGACACAACTCATATTTCCTAGTCTTCATTTTGTCAAACTAGCAACCGGTATTTTTCTTAAACCAGTATTTTGTATGAACCGATAATACTCTGTCATGAGTTACCAACTGACATTTTGTGATGAGTTACCATCCACTAATTGTTTGGCGGTGCCGACACTTTAACGGTGCTTTTTGTGTCATGTTACCAAATATGTCTAGATGCATTGAACCTAGGAAATTTTATTGTAATCCTATTGGACTGACATGAAATCAGATTCCTTTATAAGGACATCATGTCTAGGGTTTTAGGTTGTTGCTAGGGTTTAAGGTGGTTGAAGAGTTTTTGTAATTGCGATCATAGAAGTGAAGTTTAGGTCTATGAGAAGAGGTAGAGTGTGAATGCGTTGAAGACTGAAGTAATGCTGGAATGCATTAGGAATGAGCTATCAAGGATCTAACCAAGCAATCTATGCTATTTGCTAGATCACTCACTTGTTGATTACTCACATCTTTGACAAGTCTGAAGCCCTTAATCGGGTAGGCCCAAAAGCCTTTTGTAAATCCTCTAACAAGGTGGTTCACATCTGTGGATCTAAAATCCTCTAGCAAGGTAGTCTTTAATTGGACTTATCTCCTAACAGAGATTGAGATTCTTAATAGGATCTATTTTGGTAAAGAACATTGTATGACCTTAACCGGTCTGGTTCCTATTTTGTAGATAGTTACTTGTGAGTTCCATCTCACTATGGTTTTTCCCATTTGGCTTTCCACATCTAAATCTCTCATGTTATGGTGTTTGTGCTTCTATGGGTGAATGCATTATTTGCTATTTGGTTTGCATGTGTGCTAACCAGTTTGTTTGCTAAACTATTTTACCAGTTTACTGGTAGTCTAGTAAAGTGTTTAAGTATAGTGATTTTTGGCATACTAATTCACCCCCCCTCTTAGTATTCATCAATTGGTATCAAAGCCAACCTTTCTATAAGTCTAACCACTTGGAAAGAGATATGGGGGAATACACTATGAGGGAACATACTCATTGGCTCACTTAGTTTGAGCAAGCCTATGATGATCTTATGGTCAAATATAAGGCCTCTCAGGCAAAAAGGAGAGAACATGCTGAAAAACTGACGGAGCTATCTGAAAATAGTTCTTCTGTTGAAGCGGACATGGAAGCCCTGATTCAAGAAAAGTTGAATGAATCCAATTCCAACCTGAGAAAAGAGTTGGAAGGACTGACTATTCGAATGTGCTAAGAGCTTGAAAACCAGAGGAAAGTTGAAGATTTGGTAAAAGACAAAGATCATAAAATATCCAAGCTGAAGCAAGAGATCAGTGCCCTAACTGCTCAACTCCATGCTAGCAAAGTGGAAAAGGAAGAAATGCAAGGAGAACTAAACATGGCCATCTCTAAGAATGCAAACTTGATGGAAACAAATGCTGCTATTTCCAAAGAACTCTCTAAGTCAAAGGAAATACTTGCTAAGTTCAACAAGAGTACTGTTAAGCTAGAGAAAAATCTTGAATCAACCAACCTGTCAAGAATACTGATGGACTTGGTTATTCCGGTCATGAGGAAGGTGAGACCTCTGGTGCAAATGCTGGAGTATCAAAGAAACAACCGGCATCAAAAGATAAAGGTAAGCAAAAGTTTAATCCTGTTTGCTTTAACTATCTTAAAGGACATACTGCCAATGTATGTAGGAGCAAAGCCTACAATAATTTTCCTTACTTTATAAACAATGTACCTAGATCCAATAAGTTCAATGGTAATTGTTATGCATGCAACAAGTTTGGGCATAAAGCATCTAAATGCAGGTCTGTTATGAACAACATTGGAAGATATCCTCAGAGGACTCAAGGAGTTGGTCCGAAACCTTTTGTGAACCGGAATCACAACCGGTTTAATGCCTTTAATCATCAGTCATGAAGTGGTGTCTATCAAGCGACAACCGGATGGAGAGAAAACTATTTGATCTATCATTGTTATGGTCACACTACTACAACATGCAGGAGGAAGAATGGTAACATGAATAATGGACCTTGGAGAGCACCTGGAATGGTCTTCTATCATTGCAACAAACCAGGTCAAATTGCCAGATTCTGCAGAACAAGAAAGAACATATCGGATGACATACCGGTCACTCCAGAAGGAAAGATTGATATTGAAACTGTTCAAGCGGATATGAACAAAACCTGGAAAAAGAAACCAACGGTGTTGCAAGAAGAACCGGTTTCTACACCAAGTGTGGAAATCACGGAACCGACAAACTAAGCATCAGAAAGCTTAGGGGGAGAAAATGGTGAAATACTTCGAACCCTTGATTTACACTGGTAAAAGACCTTAACCGGTATGAGATACTTGTCAGTCGGCAGAAGACCGGAAATGGTAAAAGGCAAATTAGGGTTTACACCCTAATATTGGAGCATTTATTATGGTAGGTGGAGAACTTGTTTAAAAGGAATTTTGAAATCATTTCTCACTGTTAGGAATAAGGTGTCTCAACCTTGGATAATTCCTATTGTTATTATTTGTTTTGTAAAATGTATTTCTTGCAAATAATGTAATTAAGTGTGAGTGTACATGTCTAGTTGGCATGTTGATGTGTCACTCCACTTGATGTGTCGGCATCTTGAATTGTGTGTAAGGAGATCATGGTTGAAACGGTTATGACGGATTCCTATGACACGCAAGAGCTATTTCTAGGAGATTTCAATGACGGGTGAAGACATGCAAGACATGTGGCAACTGATAAAGTTGAGTACTGTACACTCTTCCTCAAGAAGGGTTCCTATTTTCTTGGAGAATGGTAAAAACCCTAATATGGCTATCTTTGGAAGTTGCCCTAAAAAGGAAAGTGCATAAGCGTTCTTTAGGGTTACAGACTGTGATACGAAAAGAGTGTATTGTTGGTATGATATCGTGCTACTGGATTTGTCTTTAAGTGTCGATTGTCTCCTGAAAGAACTTGCATTGCAAGTATGTTGTAACCGTTGTGTTGAAGATAATACATTGTGCAGGTTTTGGAGTGCTGGGGTTTTTTACCGAAAGGTTTTCCCCAGGGTAAATCATTGTGTCATTCTCTATTTTCTATATGCATGGTATATGGCTGCAATATCTTTGCTAAAGTTGTTAACGAATCTGAAATTGTAAGGATTTAAAAGAATTTGCACAATACTTTCCTCTAGAGATTTGTGTAGGAAGTTGTTTCCTCACCTGAGTTTCCTTACACTCACTTATCATTTTTCGATCGAAGAAGGTTTTGTGAAGCGAAGTTCAAATTGTGAAGCCCTAAATTTCAATTTGCAAAGGTATTTCTCATAATTCTTCATTTATCATGGCTTCCGCATCTCATGATAGTTATAGTGCAATTGTTGAGTCTATGGACTTCATTAAGCAAAAATCAAAATACAATGCCTTGTCTCAAGTACCGGTTGACGTTATAGTAGAAGAAGGGATTTCTGATTACATAGACTGCAAAATCAAAGATCTAGGGTCTCAAAGATCTAGGGTCTCCTATGATCCATTCCCAGTTGAGCCTATTCTGTGGAAAGGATAAGAAGATTAAACCAGAATTCAACATTCTGGAAAAGAAGAAACTCCAAAATGCAGTTTACTTTCTTGAAGAATTTTCGGATGATCACATTCACATTATTCTAAGTAGGGTACATGGTGATAAGATGTACCTCGAGTGGATGCATGATATCACACCGGAAGCGATTCATGTCATCACTGGTTTCTGCAATATAGGGGAAGTGCCAGCCCTAAGGAAGGTCAGCAAGACTGAAATGTCCAAGCTCACCAATTCAGTGAGTGACTCACATGGCATGACCGTTAACTCAATCAAGGACAATCTGGTCAAGTATGCCTGCATGGTGATAGGTTACCAGATGTTCTCTGCTAGTAGAATTAATTTTGTCTCTGTTGTAGCGGTAAATGCTGCTTACAGGATGATCAAGGAGGATGCATCATTTGATCTGTGCACTTGTATGCAAAGACAACTTATGTTGAATCTTAAGTCAACCAAACAGGACAATGCACTGAGATTCAAGTTCAGACAACTATTGGTTGGGTTGTTCTTTTACTTTCAAGGCTACTTTCTAGGAGTAGGTGATATTCAGTGGTCTGCCGACTAACCGATAACAAAACAAATCAAGGAAATTCTACAAGTGGTTGGAACTGGCTATCTGGAAGCACTAAAAAAATACTTTGATGAGTTCAGATTCAAGATGAGCCAAAGGATAAGAATATCCGGTGATTTAGTCAAAAAGTATGAGGAAGACATCTACTTCACCATCAAAGTGGATGAATGCATAATGAAGGCCATTGAGCCTAGGCAGGAAGAAGAAGAGCCTATGGGCTATGAGGTAATGAATGATATGCTGGATGGGTATGCTTCTACCCTAATCACCTCACCCCTTGATCCTAAGGCAAAGAGAACCAACACCTATTTGGAAAGGGTTACATCGGTTGTAGAACCCTCTAAAAAGAAAGGAAAGGTAGTGCCTTTAGCATCAGCAGCGGTTACTGTAGCTAGTCCCAAAGTGACCAAGCGGTCACCAGTTAAGAAGAAACTGGAAGCGGCACCTGCAAAAGTCTTCAAGAGGAAGCGGCAGACAAAAAGAAATACACCTAACTCAAAAGAAACTATGTCAGAAGAATCACCTAAGAAGAAGACTAGGCAAACGAAGAAAAAGACAAAGAATGAACCGACATCATCTGCACCGGTAAATATTGACATTTCTTCTTACAAACCTTTGACACATTGTCAAAGAACTATAAAGAATATTAGGAGAAAAGAGCTGAATGATTTAATTGATTGTTTTGATGATTTCAATGATGATGAAAAGGAAGCGATTGAACAGGAAATAATTAAGTATTTATGTGTTAATGACCGGTCGCCTTCAGAAATTAGATCTGAGACACCGGATTCTTTGTATAATTCTTTAGACAATAAATGGCGCATTGCCATAGAAAAGGAACAGGAAATGAGGGAGAAAATATTTTCTCAACATTTTCCTGATGTATCAAATTCAGAACTTTTCGAAGTTATGAATAAATACAAAGGCCTCTTCTTCATGAGAAGAAGAAGACTCCTGTTACTAGAAGGAAAGGGTCAAGAAGTGATCAAAGATACACATACTCATGCTCAAGAAGCTCTTAAGATGCATCAAGTGGCTGAAGCCAACACAAAAGATGAGAGAGAATCGGAAACTGGCAAACCGGATTGTTGGCATATGGACACTCCAATGAGACATTATGTGTGATTGAAGGTTTTGTCATTGATGGCAACCTTGCAATCCTATGGCACCGGCAAGACATTATATCGGCAAAACATTACACAGGCAACCTTGCAATCCTATGGCCCTGGCAAAACATTATTCAAGCAAGACAGTGCACTGGCATCAACAAGATCACTCTACACCGGCACTGACACAGAAGAGAACATGTATACTGGCACTGAGGCTGACAAGATTTTTGATATGTAATATTTTATTTATTATTGTAAGCTGACTTGGCAATTTGTAAAATGACTCTTGTATATAAAAGAGATCATTGTAGACATTTGTAACATATGGATAGGAAGCATAAAGAAAATTATAAGGTAGACCTAATGTGTGAATTGTAGGTCAAGGGTATATGTAAAGAATAGAGCAAGAACTGGTACTGAATCTGGCATTGAAGATGCTATTGTAAAGCAGTACAGATCATTGGATTTGAATAATCCTCATAGTAAGTCAGTGTGACTTCTTATTGAGCAGTGTGCTCTAGGCAGTTGGCCTTCTTGCATGTGCAGGCCCCTATTGTAAGTAATATTCTCTTATTGGCCAGTAAGTGAATATTGTGGGTCACAAATCCCACCGAGGTTTTTCCCACACCAGGTTTCCTCATTAAACATCTTGTGTTATGGTGTTATTTTCATGTGGATGTTTTTGATTCTATTATTTACATTAATTCTTGCATACTGGTATACTATTACTTTATGTTCTGCATGTTCTATTTCAAGAAAATCTCATTACCGGTTAGATACTGATTCACCCCCCCCCTTTCAGTATCTGTGGGAACCCTAACAATTGGTATCAGAGCCTGGTCCTCTATTTTCAGAAGCCTAATAGCTTGAGGAAGATCTTGACACTGGTAAGGATGGAAAATCTGATGAAGCAACTTGAAGGAGCTCTTACTGACTATGATGCAGAGAAGTTGAAAAATATCAAATTAGAAGATGATTTAAAAGCAGCTCAGGACATTATTCAGTCACTTCGAGAAAATCTTACTGTTACAAGAAATAAGAGAAGAGAACTTTGTGAAAAATTGCAAAATGAGAATGATGAAAAGGAATCACTAAATGATATGATAAGCAAATTGAAACAAGAGATCATGACAACAAAAAATGAAATGTAGGATATGACTATGAGATTTTGCAAAGAGATTGAGGACAGAAAGAAGAATGAAGAAGAATTGACCAGAAGACTAAGTGATGCAGCAAATGAGAACACAAGACTTAGCTATGAAAATGACATGTTGAAGACAATTCTGATGCATACTCAGAATGACTCAAATGAACTAATGAGACAAAAAGAAATCTTGGAAAGGGAATTGGAAACTGCAAATCAACACAAAAAAAAATTCAAGAAAAGCTCAGAAGAACTTGGTACCTTATTGAAGAATAAAAAACCCAAAGGTGACACTTCTGGAATTGGATTTGAAGTTGGAGAAAGCTCCAGTACTGCAAATACCCAGGATCACAACAAACTGGTAAGACCCTCTAATACTTACAAATTCAATGGAAAATGCTTTAACTAGAATAAATATGGTCATAGGGCAAATGAATGTAGATCTAGGAATTATCAGAACATCAATCCTCCCACTGGACAATGCTCCAAATGCAACAAAATTGGTCATAGCTCTGAAAATTGTGGAATGAATGTAAGATGTTATGTTTGTGGAAGATTTGGTCATTTATCAAATAAATGCAGAACACAAACTGGCATAGGTTATGGGAAAGCTATTTAGAAAAATAATGTAACTTGTTATGCATGTAACAAGATTGGTCATATTGCTAAATTTTGTAGAAGTAAAGGTACACCGGTAGACAACAAAAGTACTAGTTTGAAAGGTAAAGAAAAGGTTGAAGAGGTTAAGCAAGAATTCTCAAAGCAATGGATTAGAAAAGGTGATCTAAATATTGGGGATACTCCTCCACCGGTAGAACCAACAAATGCTCCACTAGCAGGACAATATGATGCTCCACCGACAGGATGTTCTTCATCAAATTGAATAAAATTATCTTGAGGGTTTGGCAATCTAATGACACATGTGCTATTATTCCCTCAGTTAGAGAAAAGAAGTTGAAAATCGTTCATTACCGGCAAATAAAGTTAAGCTAATACATTACTGGGAAGCATTTAATGTGGTAGGTAGCAAAAAAGACTTTATAAAATAAGGTTTTTGGCTCCATTTAATTTCACCATGAATTCAAACTTTCAGAGAGTGTGAAGATTTCCGAGCTAAGGCATTCCGAGCAAAGAGGCAAAGCACTTCATCAATCAATCCATCCAAAGGCAGAAAAAGGTATTTATCATCATGGCATCCTCCTCTGCACCTGAATTCATAGCAAACCCTATAGTAGTCAAAGTTATAAAATGACCTAGCCCGTGTTTCAGCTAGTTCCCGAGGTAGCTAAGAAAGATGACAACACAGGTTCTTTTTCAAAAATTCCAAAAGGTGTTGTTTATGCAGAAGACCCTAGAATGTATATTCATTGCAACATAGAGGAATTAGGTGATGAAGAAATTAAAAACATGTATAAGTCTGTCATATGTGACAATTCCGGAAATGTGAAACTTGAGCATAAAATTGTTGAAACCCTAGGATTCACTAAAATTCTCTGCATTCCTGAATTTCCCAAGGAAGTGGTTAGGATAGTTCTGAGCAGGGTACATGGTTCATTCTTTTGGTTTGACTCAGTGCATAAAATTATGAAGGAAGCTGTGAAAGCAGTAACAGGGTTACCTTCCACCGGTAACAGACCTGACAAAACCAAGGTCTCCAATGACTTAGTAACAAACTTAACTGGTGCAACATCTGACAAGAGATCATTAAGGGTTAATGATGTGACCGATACAAATGTTAGATTTGTTAGCATGATTTTAGGTTACAAAGCAACTCATGCTAATAGGCTTAACTCAGTTTCCAGTTTATGCATAAAGAGTGCTTATCACATGGTTAAGGACAATGCAAAAATTGATATCTGTGAATGGTTAAAGGATGAGTTAATTGACAATTTAGCAAAAATCAAGAACGATAAGAAAGGAACCTTTAGATTTGGAAATTTACTTGTATGCTTAATGCTACATATAACCAAATAGGCTCCCGGTATAGGCAACAAGGATTTTGGATTTGACATACCCGTAGGAAAACAATTATCTGACTTATTCAACAACATGGGTGAAAACAGAGAAAAGAATATCAATGAGTATTTTCAAGCACTAAAAGTCAGAATGAATAAAAGAATCAGACTATCACAGGAAATTGTCAGCAAATACAAAGATGATATATGTTTTGTAATAAAAAAGGATGAGATCTGGATGGAATCAGTCATCCCAAGGACAATCTGGGTAACATAGATGGGGTATGAAACAGATGACCACATAGTGGAAACTTATGCCAAAGCACTTCTGGAAGCTCCCAATGAACCAAAGGAAGAAGTATTTGGTAGTGCTGAGACCATAGAAAGTCAAATTCAATCTAAGAAGAGAGTGAAAAAGGTTGAGGCATTTGTGAGGAAAGGATCCAAACAAGTAAAAATCATAAAGGAAGATGTATTAAAGAAAACCAGCATAACTGAAGATGAGTTGGCAGCCCAACAACTTGAAACTCATCTATCACCGGTATGAACTTCCTCAGAAGGAGATATGCCAGCAACTTTCAAAAGAGTTGTCAGGAAAAGAGACCCCTCACCGGCAACCACTCCTTCACCTAGAAGGACAAGACAGAAGCAACAAGCCGTAAGATCTTCGGCCAAGAAAGTCACACCTAGGAAGAAGCTGACCCCCAAAAAGAAGAAGAAGACAAACACTGACTTGGCCCCTCTTGACATATTACTGAATGAGATCACAGAGGAAGGTAAATTGAAAAACATAGGGAAAATCTATGACACCCTATCAGATGATGAGAAAGGACAAGTTGAGGAGAGTGTTATATTACACATGGACATGTATAAAAAGTTTTTGTTGCAAGTCTTAAATGAAATTCCTGATGAACTATATAAAAGACTTGAGGCCAGAAGGCAAGGAATAATTGAATTGGATAAGAAAATTAAAATAGAAAAACTACTTGCAGTATACTCGATTAACTCACCTAAGGAAATTGATGATCTGATAGCTCAAGCCAACCGGACAGTTTTTTCCACTGCACACCAGCAAATTTCACTAATGGTAGGTAGAGTTACAGAAGTTTCAAAGGAAACAAAAAATGGTTGGGATACATTCTTGGTTGAAAAAGAAAAACAAGAAGAATATAGGAATCCCAAGCCCATTTTGGTATATCAGAAGGACAAAGGGAAAGGTAAAGTTGGTGGACCACCAAGTATCAAGATTAGAGACAACTTACCCCAACCTCCTTTAAATACTCCACCGGTAAAAACAACAACTACAAAAGATCAATCGGCAACTGAGAGTATGGATATAGAGGATAATAATCCTAATCCTGAAGTCCTATATACTATGAATGTTGATACTCAAAAGATCAACATAGTGGTAGATAAGGATACACTAGATAAATCAGGTATAGCCAAAGAGCCTCCAACAATAGGAAACACAGAGCAACCGGCAGCAGATATAGAGAAAAAGATGGAATCTGGAACACAAACAGAGAAACCAACAGAGCTAAAGGCTCTAGAACAGATGCCACCGGTAAGAAATGAAGTAGGAAAACCAGTGCTTAAAGAAATGTAGACACAAACAGACCTACCAGAGGTCAATACTAGCATGGTCACTTCCACCGGTACTCAGTTTGTTGGGTCACCATCAAATGTGACTAAGGTATTACTTGAATCTATCAAGAAAATAATTGATTATAGTTCACAAGCTTTTAAAGCAATAGATGATTCAATTCCATTTTTGAAATCAATAGCTCCTAATTGTAATATAGACAATAAAGATTCTTTAGGCCAGTTGGATACACTTTGTAAATATATTTCTGAAAATTTTGAGCAAACAAAGGTAGAATCTGTAAAGGAAATTGTAGAAAAAGAGAAACATAAATTCTTTGAGGAAGGAATAAAGAAGTATAACAGGGAATTTGACACACTTCTACCAGAACTGTGCAATTTATTGAAAGAGTACAAAACTCTGTACAAAGACACCTATAAGATAAACTTTTTAACCATAGATGTAGACAAAAAGATGAGCAAGGTATAGGAAGAGATCAATAAACTTGTAGATAATTTTGTTAAATCACCCGATACATTATCAGTTTTTGAGGAAAAGATAACAAATTTTGAGGAAGAATTGCTCAAATTAGAAAGAGAGAAAGAGAAAATAATAAACAAGGCAAAATTCTTGAGATCTAAACTAAGTCCAAGATTGGACTATTTAGCATCTCTACGGAAGAAAATCTCAGAGGCACTAACACAAGGAAGCAAAACACTAGCAGAGCACTTGCAGCATCTCACGGATACAGTATACAGAACTGAGACAACAATAAAAGATAGTAAGAAGTTTATGGATGGTATAACTTAATTTTGGGAGATATTCTTCAGATAATAACTACCCAACTACAAGGTTGAGGTTATGGATTGGTACAACTACAAAATCTACTAACCTTTGTCATTGATGCCAAAGGGGGAGTAGTAGGATGAGAAAATTCAAAACACAGGGATCACATGCTCAGGGGGAGTTCTCACATTTTTGGTAACATTTTTTTGGTCTACACATTTTTTTGGTCTACACATTTTTTTGGATATCTTTTGAAATTTCTCATGAGTGTTGCCATCAATGCCAAAGGGGGAGATTGTTGGCGTATGGACACTCCAATGAGACATTGTGTGTGATTTAAGGTTTTGTCATTGATGGCAACCTTGCAATCCTATGGCACCAGCAAGACATTATACCGACAAAACATTACACAGGCAACCTTGCAATCCTATGGCACTAGCAAGACATTATACTGGCAAAACATTATTCAAGCAAGACAATGCACCGACATCAGCAAGATCACTCTACACCGGCACCGGCACAAAAGAGAACATGTATACCGACACTGAGGCTGACAGGATTTTTGATATGTAATATTTTGTTTATTATTGTAAGCCAACTTGGCAAATTGTAAAATGACTCTTGTATATAAAAGAGATCATTGTAGACATTTGTAGGATATGTATAGGAAGCATAAAGAAAATTATAAGGTAGACCTAATGTGCGAATTGTAGGTCAAGGGTATATGTAAAGAACAGAGCAAGAACTGGTACTGAATTTGGCATTAAAGATGCTATTGTAAAGTAGTACAGATCATTGGATTTGCATAATCCTCATTGTAAGTCAGTGTGACTTCTTATTGAGCAGTGTGCTCTAGGCAGTTGGCCTTCCTGCATGTGCAGGCCCCTATTGTAAGTAATATTCTCTTATTGGCTAGTAAGTGAATATTGTGGGTCACAAATCCCATCGAGGTTTTGCCCACACTAGGTTTCCTCATTAAACATCTTGTGTTATGGTGTTCTTTTCATGTGGATGTTTTTGATTCTATTATTTACATTAATTCTTGCATACTGGTATACTGTTACTTTATGTTCTGCATGTTCTATTTCAAGAAAATCTCATTACCGGTCAGATACTGATTCACCCCCCCCTCTCAGTATTTGTGGGAACCCTAACACAGATGAGGTGTATGAAAGTGAAGAATAACCAGTCACAGAACAAATGGACCCCATTGATGTAGACGCCTTAGATGGTGAAAATGTTACTCAGGATGCACCATCAGAAGGAACAGGATAGGAAAAGAAGGTAGAAGAAGAAAAGAAGCAATAGGAAGCTAAAAAGAAGAAACAGGCAGATGAAGAGGATAAGAGAAAAGAAGAGGAAAAGAGGAAAGAGGAAGCGGATAAGAGAAAAGAGGAGAAAAAGAAGAAAGAGGAAAAGGATAAGAGAAAAGAGGAGAAAAAGAAGAAAGAGGAAAGGATAAAAGAAAAGAAGAGGAGAAGAAGAGAAAAGAAGAGGAAAACAAGAAACAAGAGGAAGAGAGGAAGAAGAAGGAAGCGGAAAAGAAAGAAGAGGAGAAGCAGAAAGAGGAAGAGAAGAAACAAGAAGAGGAAAAGAGGAAGAAGGAAGAGGAGAAGAAGAAGAAGGATGAAGAAGAGAAGAAGCAAAAAGATGAAGAGAAGAGACAAGAAGAAGAGAAAAGAAAGAAAGAAGAAGAGGAGTAGAGGAAGGCTCAAGAAAAGTAGCAAAAAGCCAAGGACAAGGAAGCAGTGGAAAAGAGCACATAGGTGGAGACTCCAATGGCAACCGGTAGTCAGGCTAAACTGGCTGCAATTAACAGTTCTATTTATCTCCAATCTGCAAATGAATCAGAGCTGTTGTAGAGCATTAAGCTTGCTCAAGAGCGATTGGATGCTCTAAGGAGGAAAAAGGAGGAAGATGTTATCCAAACTGTGGTGGAAACACCTACCAGTTTGATACCCGGTACAAACCTTCCCAGTACTAATTCCTCACTTGCACAATTGAAGCTCCTATGCATAGTTGTAGAAGACCAGGTAGAAAGCCTAGAAGAGGTCGCAGAAGCAAATGCAAGAAGGCACATCAAAAGGCTCTAGACACCGCCCTGGTGAAAAAGCTAACAGAGCTCTGGTTTGATCTCCAGAAGGCACAAAAGGCCATTAGAGATGCAATGAATGAGGGAAATCTTCTACTCAGTAAGATTTGCCAACCTCATTTATTCTGTGATGATGTGCTTATTCAGAAGAACAAATTGCAATATGATATGCATTCATTCATTAGCGCCTTCAAAATGCCATATGATTGCTTTTCCACATATGGACAAACTGTTCACCAGCTTCAACTGCAGTCTACAAGACTAGAGGTAGAGATAAGCAACTGGACACAAAATTTGCAGGAACTTCAACTGGTCCTACTGCCAAGGCTACAAATTCTCCAGAAATGCTACCTAAATCTTGATGCCCTCATGGTCAATCAAGAGATGAGCACAATAGATGCCATGGAAGAACAAGTCTCCCAGATGTAGATAGAGAAAGAGGTGGCTACCTCCCTACTTGACTCATGGTCCTTATCCATGAAGCAATTTTTGCAGGACTTCAAATCAGTTTTTGACAAGTTTTACTCTTTTATTGTCATAAACACTTATTATTTTAATGAAACAGGGGTTAGTTTGCAATACTTTTGTCATTGTTGGCAAAGGGGGAGAAGTATAAATTTTGAATGTTTTGATGTATACTTTCATGTTATTTCTGCTAAGGAGTAGTATATATTGTATTTTCTGCAAAAGGGATAGTGTATATGCTTAGGGGGAGTAATTTTGATTATGGCATATTTTTGTTGTAAAACACTTAGATGTCAAAATTTTTCCTAAGTGTTGCCATCAATGCCAAAGGGGGAAATTGTTGGCATTTTTGATGATTAATGTTGTGATTGTCATTGATGGACACACACTTGACTTGAGATCACTTTTTGTATGTATAAGTTAAAGCTCAACCAGTATTTGTTCCAACTGGTATGAAGTATTATAGTCTTTAAACTATCGATGTTTTACAGAAAGTGTTTACCAATCTGAAGCGATATGAAGACCCCAAGTGGTTCGAGGATCTCAAGTGGTACAAAGGAACGAAGCGGCACAACTCATATTTCCCAGTCTTCATTTTGTCAAATCGGTAACCGGTATTTTGCTTAAACCGATATTTTGTATGAACTGGTAATACTCTGTGAGGAGTTACCAACCGGCATTTTGTGATGAGTTACCATCCACCGATTGTTTGGTGGTGCCGACACTTTAACGGTGCTTTTTGTGTCGTGTTACCAAATATGTCTATATGAATTGAACCTAGGAAATTGTATTGTAATCCTATTGGACCGACATGAAATCATATTCCTTTATAAGGACATCATGTCTAGGGTTTTAGGTTGTTTCTAGGGTTTAAGGTGGTTGAAGAGTTTTTGTAAGTGCGATCATAGAAGTGAAGTTTAGGTCTGTGAGAAGAGGCAAAGTGTGAATGTGTTGAAGACTGAAGTAATGTTGGAATGCATTAGGAACGAGCTATCAAGGATCTAACCAAGCAATCTGTGGATCTGAAATCCTCTAGCAAGGTAGTCTTTAATCGGACTTATCTCCTAACAGATATTGAGATTCCTAACAGGATCTATTCTGGTAAAGAAAATTGTATGACCTTAACCGGTCTGGCTCCTATTTTGCAGATAGTTACTTGTGAGTTCCATCTCACCGTGTTTTTTCCCATTTGGGTTTCCACGTCAAAATCTCTCATGTTATGGTGTTTGTGCTTCTGTGGGTGAATACATTATTTTCTATTTGGTTTGCATGTGTGCTAACCAGTTTGTTTGTTAAACTGTTTTACCAGTTTACTAGTAGTCTACGATGAGATTTCATTCAAATTCAGATTTATAAACATTTTCCAAGGTGTCCCTATCAATTAGGTTTGACCTTTTTCAAATTTGCAATTTAATTCCTTTTTTTCTTCAAAACCCTAATAGGGTCCTATTTTTACATTTCAACCATAATTTCGCCCATCTAGAAATCATAAAATTCGTCATTTTTTGGAGGCTAGCTTTGAAATCATCATAATATTCATCGCTGAAAATTTCAAAAGAAAATTTGTTGGACCATGTGCGTTCTCACCACGGTCCTCGACTTTTTTCTCAAAATTTCAAGAGATTGTTATGACTGTATTTAATAGCTTAAATCCAGAAGATTGGATGATTTTTTTATTTTTGATCCCTCTAGAATCGGAAATACCTCCAAAATTCAATATTTCAAATTTCAAGAAATTTTTTAAAATTAAGAGGTTAATTATAGCTTGCCCTGATTGTAAAAATTTTAATTTTAAAACTAAGCGGTATCCCTTTGGCCCTAATTTTAAAAATTCTAATTTCCTTTCATTTTCAAAAATTATGTTTGTTGGCATATGCACACTCCAATGAGACATTGTAGGTGATTGAAGGTTTTGTCATTGATGGCAACCTTACAATCCTATGACACCGGCAAGGCATTCCACTAGCACTAGCAAGATCAGAGTCTACACCGGCACTCACATCACCGGCACCGGCAGTGAAAGGAAGCATACCGGCACAGAAGCCGACATGGTTTTTTATTGTTTATATATTTTGTTTATTATTGTAAAATCTTTGTAAGCCGACTTGGCAAGTTATGAAATGACTCTTATATAAGAGAGATCATTGTAGAACATTTTGATATAGGAGAAAAATATATTTTAGGCGAAATAAGGCAGACCTATTATGCGAATTATAGGTTAAGGGTTTATGTAAGAAGCAGAGCAGAAACCGGTATTGGATCTGGCATTATAGATGCTATCTTGAAGTAGTACAAGACACTGGATTTATATAATCCATTTTTGTAAGTCGGTGAGACTTCCTATTTTGTATTTGAGCAGTGAGCTCTAGGCAGTTGGCCTTCCTACATGTGCAGGCCCCTCTTGTAGCAGTAATATTCTCTTATTGCCCAGTAAGTGAATATTGTGGGTCACAAATCCCACCAAGGTTTTTCCCACACCGGGTTTCCTCGTTAAATCCTTGTGTTATGGTGTGTTTTTCATGTGGTTGTTTTTATCTCTATTTATTGCATTACTTTCTGTTTACCGGTACACAGTATTAATATGCTCTACATGTTTTAAGTTAAGAAAATTCTATAACCGGTTAGATACTGATTCACCCCCCCCTCTCAGTATCTATGGGAATCCTAACAATTGGTATCAGAGCCTGGTCCTCTATTTTCAGAATCCTAACAGCTTGAGGAAGATCTTGACAATGGTAGAGATGGAAAATCTGATAAGCAACTTGAAGGAGCTCTCTCAGACTATGATGCAGAAAAATTGAAAAATATCAAACTAGAAGATGATCTAAAGGCTGCTCATGATATTATTCAAGCACTTCAAGAGAATCTTACTATTTCAAGAAACAAGAGAAGAGAACTTTGTGAAAAGATGCAAAATGAAAATGATGAAAAAGAAACTCTTAATGATATGATAAACAAGTTGAAGCAAGAGAACATGACAACAAAGAGTGAGATGCAGGATATGACTATGAGATTTTCTAAAGAAATTGAAGATAGAAAGAAGAATGAAGAAGATTTGACCAGAAGACTAAGTGATGCTACAAATGAGAACACAAGACTTAGCTATGAAAATGATTTGTTGAAGATAGATTTGATGCACACTCAAAATTACTCAAATGAACTGATGAGGCAAAAAGAAGTCTTAGAAAGAGAACTAAATACTGCAAATCAACATAAAGAAAAATTCAAGAAAAGCTCAGGAACTTGGTAACTTGCTGAAGAATCAAAAACCTAAAGGTGACACTTCTGGAATTGGCTTTGAAGTTGGTGAAAGCTTCGGTACTGCAAACACACAAGATCATAGAAAACCAGTAAGACAACCTACTACTTATAAATTCAATGGCAAATGCTTTAACTGTAATAAGTATGGTCATAGAGAAAATGAATGTAGATCTAGAAACTATCAGAATACCAATGCACCCACTGGTCAATGTTCAAAATGCAACAAAGTTGGTCATAATTCTGAGAATTGCAGAATGAATGTGAGATGTTATGTTTGTGGAAGATTTGGACACTTATCTAATCAATGTAGAACACAAACGGCATAGGTTATGGAAAGGCTATTCAGAAAAATAATGTGACTTGTTATGCATGTAACAAAATTGGGCATATTGCTAAATTTTGTAGAAGCAAGTCCTCACCGGTAGACAACAAAGGTCCTAGTTTGAAAGGTAAAGAAAAAGTTGAAGAGGTTAAGCAAGAATTTTCAAAACAATAGATCAAGAAATCAGAACTGAATGTGGATAGGAATACTCCTCCACCGATAGAACCATGTAACACTCCACTGACAGGACAGAGTAGCACTCCACTGGTAGAAGTCTCTTCATCAAATTGAAGAATTTTCTTTGAGGGTTTGGCAATCAATGAGACATATGCTATTATTCCCTCGGTTGATGGTAAGAAGTTGAAATTACTTCTATACCGGCAGATATGTTAAGTGATTACTTAACCAGTAGGCATTAAATGTGGTAGTTGGCAGATTGACATTATAAATTAATGTTTTTGGCTCCATTTCACTTCACCGAGCATTCAAACATTTGAAGAGCGTGAAATTTCCAAAGCTAAGGCTTTTCGTGCAAAGAGGCAAAGTTTTTTAGCGATCAATCCTTCCAAAGGCAGAAAAAGTTATTTATAATCATGGCATCCTCTTCTATACCTGAATTCATAGCAAACCCTACTATGGTCGAGGTAATAAAACACCCTAGGCCCATATTTCAGCTAGTTCCTGAGATAGCTAAAAAGGATGACAATGTAGGTGCTTTTTCCCAAATTCCCAAAAGAATTGTTTATGCAAAAGACCCTAGAATTTATATCCATTGCCATATAGAAGAATTAGGAGATGAAAAAATCAAGAACATGTACAAATCTGTTATCTGTGATGATTCCAGTAAAGTAAAACCTGAACACCAAATTATTGAAACCCTAGGATTCACAGAAATCCTCTGCATTCCAAAATTCCCCAAGGAAGTGATAAGGATAGTATTGAGAAGGGTACATGGTGAATTTTTCTAGCTAGATTCAATTCATAAAATTACCAAGGAAGCTGTGAAAGCTATAACAGGGTTACCTTCCATCGGTAGCAAACCAAACAAAACAAAGAAGGTCTCAAATGACCTGGTAATGAACCTAGCTGATGCAACATCCGACAAAAGGCCTCTAAGGGTTAATGATGTGACTGATACAAATGTGAGATTTTTTAGCATGATTTTAGGATACAAAGCAACACATGTAAACTAGCTTAACTCAGTTTCCAGTTTATGCATAAAAGGTGCACATGATATGGTAAAAGAAAATGTGAAAATTGATGTATGTGAATGGCTAAAGGATGAATTGATTGACAACTTAGGGAAAATCAATAAGGATAAGAAGGGAACATTTAGATTTGGTAACTTACTTGTATTCTTAATGCTTCACATAAGCAAACAGGTGCCCGATATAGGTATCAAGAACCTTGGATTTGACATACCGATAGGTAAACAATTATCAGACTTATTCAACAACATGGGTGAAAACAAGGAAAAGAATATCAATGAGTATTTTCAAGCACTAAAGGCCGGAATGAACAAAAGAATCAGAGTATCACAGAAAATTGTAAACAAATACAAAGATGACATATGTTTTGTGATTAAAAAGGATGAGATCTGGATGGAAGCAGTTGTCCCAAGAACAATTTGGGTTACTGAGATGGGTTATAAGACTAATGACCATATCATTGAAACATATTCTAAAGCACTTTTGGAAGCACCAAATGAACCTAAGGAAGAAATATTTGGTAGTGCTGAGACCATTGAAAGCCAAATTCAATCTAAGAAGAGAGTAAAGAAAGTAGAAGCATCAGTGAGGAGAGGTTCAAGGCAGGCTAAGGCTATAAAAGAAGATGTACTAAAACAAACCGGTATCACTGAAGATGAGTTACAGGCACAACAACCAAAAACTCACCTTTCACCGATAGCAACTTCTTCAGAGAGTGACATGCTAGCTGAATTTAAAAGAGTTGTAAGGGAAAGACAACCTTCACTGGTATCCACCCCCTCACCGAGAAGAACTAGACAAAAACAACAGGCAGTAAGGTCTCCGGTAAAGAAGACAACCCCAAAGAAAAAGCTAACACCTAAGAAGAAAAGGACTCAACAAAATATTTCTCCGATTGACAGACTATTGGATGAAATCATAGAAGAAGGAAAACTCAAAAACATAGAAAAATTATATGATACACTATCAGCAGATGAGAAAGAGCAAGTTGAAAACAATGTTATTTTACACCTAGATATCTATAATAAGTTTTTGATGGAAGTTGTAGATGAACTACCAGATGAATTATTCAAGAGACTAGAAGCAAGAAGACAATCTATTGTAGAACTTGACAAGAAAATCAAAATTGAAAAATTACTTGTTGTCTACCTAGCCAACTCTCCAAAAGAAATAGATAATCTAATTGCAAAAGCCAACCGGTCAGTATTCTCTACTGCACACCAACATATTGCACTAATGGTAGGAAGAGTAAAAGAGGTAACAGAAGAAACAAAAAATGGATGGGATATATTCCTTGTGGAGAAGGAAAAGCAGGAAGAGTACAGGAACCCCAAGCCTATCAAAGTCTATCAAAAGGACAAAGACAAGGGTAAAGGAAAGGTTGGTGGACCTCCCAATATCAAAGTAAAAGATAACTTATCTCCATCGCCTTTGATTACTAGACTAGTAACAACAACAGAAGACCAACCGACAGATGACAGTATGGATGTATCACAAAAGGATACTAATCCTAATCCTAAGGTACTATACATAGTGGATGTTGATACTCAAAAGGTCAACATTGTGATACACAATGACACAACCGGTAAGATTGACATGGCTAGTGAGCCACCGACATCTGACAATATTGATAACACTGAAGGAAAAGTGGAAGATGATAGCATAGGGAAACAGACAGAGACTAGAACAGATAAACAAACAGAGAGACAAGCAGAGCAACAGGCTCCGAAATAGGAATAGGTTCATGTGGAAATAGTGCCACCGACAATAGGAGAGAAACAAAAACCCTTGCTTAAGGAAATGGAAACACAGACTGACCTACCAGAGGTCACTACAAGCATGGTTACTTCCTCCACCGGTGGAATTCAAAATGTTGGTTCATCCTCAGCAAATTACAAATCAACCAATGTAACTGAAGTTCTTTTAGATTCTTTGAAGAAAATATCTGATTGTAGTTCACAAGCTTATAAAGCTATAGATGACACAATCCCAATTTTGAGGATGATAGCTCCTAAATGCAACATAGATAATAAGGATTCTTTAAGTCAACTTGACACTTTGTCGAAGTATATTACTGACAACACAGTGCCAGTTGAACAGATAAAGGAACAGGCATTTAAAGGCAGGATGGAAATTGAAAAACATAAATTCTTTGAGAATCAAATAAAGAAGTGTACTAGGGAATTTGACACACTTCTACCGGAACTCTGTAACATATTGAAGGAATGTAAAACTCTATACAAAGATACTTGCAAGACAAACTTTTTGACAGTGGACATAGATAAGAAGATGAGCAAAGTACAGGAAGAAATTATTAAACTTGTTGACAATTTTGTTAATTCACCTGATACATTATCAGTTTTTGAGAAAAAGATAACAAGTTTTGAGGAAGAGTTACTGAAGCTAGAGAGAGAAAAGGAGAGAATAATAAACAAGGCTAAGAACCTAAGACTAAGACTAAGTCCCAGACTGGAGCATCTAGCATTCTTGAGAAAGGAAATATCTGAAGCATTAGTACAAGGACAGAAAACATCGGCAGAGCATGTGCAACAACTCACCGGTACAGTTCAAAGAAGAGAGGCAGCAATAAAAGACAATAAGAAATTTATGGAAAGCATAAATTTGGTTTTGGCGGATCTTTTTCAAATTGTAACCACCCAGTTACAAGGTTGAGGCAGAAAACTACAACTCTATTGACAACCTTTGTCATTGATGCCAAAGGGGGAGTAGTAGTATGAGAAAATAATCAGCAAAAGGCTTATCTTCTCAGGGGGAGCTCACATATTTTTGGTAACATTTTTGGTACACAATTTTGGATTACAAGTTTTGGAATTTTCTCATGAGTGTTGCCATCAATGCCAAAGGGGGAGTGTTGGCATATGCACACTCCAATGAGACATTGTAGGTGATTGAAGGTTTTGTCATTGATAGCAACCTTACAATCCTATGACACCGGCAAGGCATTCCACCAGCACTAGCAAGATCAGACTCTACACCAACACTCACATCACTGGCACCGACAGTGAAAGGAAGCATACCGTCACAGAAGCCGATAGGATTTTTTATTGTTTATATATTTTGTTTATTATTGTAAAATCTTTGTAAGTCGACTTGGCAAGTTGTGAAATGACTCTTATATAAGAGAGATCATTGTAGAACATTTTGATATAGGAGAAGAATATATTTTAGGCAAAATAAGGCAGACCTATTATGCAAATTATAGGTTAAGGGTTTATGTAAGAAGCAGAGCAGAAACCAGTACTGGATCTGGCATTATAGATGCTATCTTGAAGCAGTACAAGACACTAGATTTATATAATCCTTTTTTGTAAGTCAGCGAGACTTCCTATTTTGTATTTGAGCAGTGAGCTCTAGGTAGTTGGCCTTCCTGCATGTTCAGGCCCCTCTTGTAGCAATAATATTCTCTTATTGGCCAGTAAGTGAATATTGTGGGTCACAAATCCCACCGAGGTTTTTCCCACACTAGGTTTCCTCGTTAAATCCTTGTGTTATGGTGTGTTTTTCATGTGGTTGTTTTTATCTCTGTTTATTGCATTACTTCCTATTTACCGGTACACAGTATTAATATGCTCTACATGTTTTAAGTTAAGAAAATTCTATAACTGATTAAATACTGATTGACCCCCCCCCCCTCTCAGTATCTATGGGAATCCTAACAATGTCATCCTCTTCCTCTAAAAAAGTTCAAATTGTGTAATCATTATTTTCTTGCATTTTGCATTACTCAATTTTGTAAGCTTTGTTCTGATACTTCAAAATTCAAATTTCCCTCTAGTACACGAGTTTCACCACTATTATTCCTACCTATACTATCCATGTTAGATGAAGCATTTTAATTAAGGTCTCCAAAGGTTTAATTACTGAAGAAACGCAACCTAATTTGGGTGACTTCTTTAATGAGGATCATGCTAATTCTTCCCATCCCAATCATGTGCCTATTCACCCCATTGATGAATCCCATGATGAAGAAGAATCTTTAACTAGGGTCTCTATAGATAAACTTTCCACATTGGACAATCAATTTGATAACTTTCAACAATGGATGTCCCAAGAATACCCTAATAGTGAAGCTCTTCCATTATTTCAAGGCCTTAAGTGCATGGTTCAAAGTGATAATAATGGAATTGATATATTGTGTGGCATTGCACATATTGTTGATTCTAATTTCATGCCTATCAAGAGTTGTTCTGAAACCCTAGGTTATTCACAACCTTCAACATAAGTCAATCCTTCAATTCCTTTGACTACTCTTATGAATAGTATTCATACTTTTACCTCCAACATCATGGCCACATCAACTCAAAGTGTCATTCCTACAACCATTGGTCATGGGGGTAATCCTTCTTCTTCATTTAATCCTCCATCTTTACCTGTCTTCCATAAGTATTCATATTATTCCTCAACCAATCAATGTGATACAAGGGGGAAATTCCTTCAACAACTTTGATCCTCCTTTGGTTGTCCCTTTTCCTACCCAATCATCACCTATGCCTACTTATCATAATGTCCCACCACCTTATTCTAAATCCATTCCTTCTTTCAATAACATCACACTACCCTCTCAATCAACTATGTCTAACATCCATTCTTCTACCCAAGTGACAATTAACAATCTTGCTCAAACTGTGTCTTCCTTACAACAACAAATTGCTTCTATGAGTCAATCCAAGTTTAGTGTGCCCACCTTTGATGTTGCGAGCCCACTTTCTCTTGATATTGTTAAAGCCATGCCACCTAAACATGTTGAGATCCCTCAATTGGAACTCTATAATGGAAAAGGTGATCCTCTTATGCATGCCAAAACATTTCAAATCTTGTGTACCGATTTTTCTTATGATCAAAGATTGCTTGCAAAATTGTTTACAAGAACACTAAGAGATAAGGCTTTACAATGGTATTTCTCTTTTCCTTCTTATTCAATCACATCCTTTCAGCAACTAGCAAATGCTTTCATCCAACAATTTCAGAACAACATTGGTGCTAAAATCACTTTGACTAATTTAATGCATTGTAAACAAGGTGTTAAAGAAAAAGTGACTGATTTCATTGGTAGATATAAGCATTTGTCTGCTCAAATTTCTTTTCATGTACCTGATAATGATATTCAAAGAATTTTCATTTCTAATTTGCAAAAATATGTAAGGGAAAAGCTTCTTTTGTCAGAGTTTACTTCCTTTCTGTAGTTGTGTGCAACACTCCACAATTATCAACTGTTGTGAGTCAAATGGAGCAATTCACTCCTATGGATTTGACTGATAAGAGGGAGAGTGTTCAACAACCGTTTGGAAAGTTCAAACCAACAAAAAGCTTCATCAAGTTCAATGATACAATCAACAACAACAATGTGAATGCTACAATAGGCGTGCCTTCTATTTCTAATTTTTTCCAAAGAGAAAGACAATTTACTTCTTTGAGTGAATCTTTACATAGTATTATGTCTTAGTTCTTGCAAAGAAATGTTATCAAACTTCCTCCTATAAAACTAGTTGATCCTTCTAAACTTGCATCCCCTTATTTTGATAACAATTCATTTTGATAATTCAATCGTAAGCCTAGTCATGATACTGAGAAATGTTTCGCATTGAAAAATAAGAATCAAGATTTGATTGATAATAATACTATATCTGTGGCTGGATTGAATGATAAAGGGAATAAATTAGTAGCTCCTTCTAATCAAAATCTTAAGATTTTCACCGATCCCTTGCCTTCTCATACCTCTAACGTTATTGAGATTGTGCCTAATTCTTTCTCTTCTAAGGAATTCACCTCTATGGCTCCGAACTTTGTCAATATGGTAGAAAAACAAGATACGCCTAAGGATCCTTGTATTACATTTGACCCTAGTGAGACCATTAGAGCACTTGATGGCCCTTTATACATAATTGTGAAGGTTAAGGATATCATTTGCCATGGTACCCTTATTGATCCCTCTTGCATGGTTAATGTCATCACTGAGGAGTATCTTTTCACTTTATGATTGCATAAACCAATATATGATGCTTCTAATGTGGTTGTAAATTTATTTGATGGATTCTCTTGTCCTACCATTGGCTCTATCAACCTTCCTATTGAAGTTCATACTAAATCCATGGATGTTGACTTTGTTATCATACCCTCTTCCGAGAAATTTTGAGTGAAGTTGGGCTATCCTTGGCTATCTTCCATGAAGGCTATTACTTCTCCAATCCACAAGTGTATGAAATTTCCTCACAATGGAGAAATCATAACCGTGAACCATTGCTTATTTCGTCCATCCAAAAGAAGCCCCGATGTTCCTATTGATTTCTTTTGGCCTAAATAATTTCAATCTCTTCCATCAAGGAGCGATGCTCTTTTTCAATCTTATAAAAGATAGAAGAAAGATATGATCTTATCCTTAAGTCAACCTAGATCCCCAACACTTGGTATTCCCATTATTCTTCAAGATGAGGTTCTTCTCCTCACGGATAGAACTAATCTCCCTCCTAAGGAAGATCGTCAACCTATTCCTATGGATGTCACTATACCTTCTCCTAAGGAGAACAACAATATTCTTCCTAGGGTTAGACATGTATCTACTCCTCATGATGGACCTGGCTCCTTCCTACACCTAATATTTCTCCTTTATATGGTGCAGTTCCACCTCCTTCCTCTTATGAAGAGAAGAGGCCTTCTTCTCCTCTTTTTTAACCTCAAAGACCTCAACCTAAACCTTTAACTATCAAGGAGAGAAAAATTCCTACTTTTTCAAGTGTTCCTCCTCCTTATCATCCTTCCACTAAGACTCGACAGAATCATTGTGGGAGAGAAGGCCGATGAAGATGCTATGTTTGAGCTCATGAAGATATCCCTCAAAATACTCATTCTCTTCATACTCTGATAGTTGACTTGATTCCCTTTTCTCCTCAACAAGATGTTCAACCTACATCTCCAAATCATAAGTTACACAAAACATGTGATGGTTTTACTCCTATTGGTGTTCTTGCTCCTCTTTCTCTAAACTTTGATGAAGAAATGGGTGAAAATGTTATTCATGATGGTAATACAACTCCTAATGCTTCTGATAGTGAGTATGAATATGTTGATGTGGACAAGCATTTATCAATTAAATTTTCACAAACCCTAATCCTAGCTCCTAGAATCAAACAAAGTGACTTACCACATGAGCATAGTCCTTGTTTGGATCTTGTGATAGTTCCATCTTCTATGCTCGATGTCGCTCCTCTGGCATGTTGCTCGCCTTCCCAAAATAGTGATCAGAAAGATCGGGAGTTGGATGTCATGCTAGATTAGCAATATTAGCATTGTAGATCTTCTCTCTCTCTTTTCGTGCTCTTTTGTGACCATTCTTCTATGTGTATCCTTGTTCTTCTATTGTTCCCTTAATGTCTACTTGGGGATGATGCAAAGCATTGAGATCTTTTCTTGATATCTTTCATGTTGAATCAAAAGACATCCTCTCTTCCTTTTCTTCTAAGGTAGTGTCCTTCTTTTGGGAATGATGATTAATTATATGCACATATACATACATGATATACATGAGTTATCATACAATATACTGACCCTGAGAAAAGAGAAACTACCTCGTGTTTTGTGTTCATTATCCTTGGGTTTATTTCTCAATTTGGGGTTAAATCCTTGTGATAACATGCTCCCTCTCTTCTCTCTCTCTTGGTTGTATCCTACCTTAAAGCAATCACTCCCGATAAGGCGCACACGATTGCTTTAACATGGGGGCATACACTCCACTCATATTTTCTTTCTTGATACTTATAATTACTTAGTGAACTTTGTTTTACTTTGTAATCTTTGGTATCCTTTCTTTCATGACTCATAGTGAGGGGAACTTTGCTACTTGGAGTCATGGTTCTCCCCTTCTCGATCTTCCCTTTTACTTTGTCAATTGAAGTCATAAGATCCTAAGTCTACTGGGGGCTTGGTGCATTTTGCCTCCTTGACATAGTAAAAGTCTTTCAATCTTGTTTCCTTGTACTTTACAGATAGTATTGGCATACGCTCATACTCTTGCTAAAGTGGGGGCTAAATGTAGTGTCATAAAATTGTGACCCTAGCAATTTTTTGATCGCATTATTGTCCTCACACACGCTAGATCGAATCCTCTAGACTGATTGGAGACCAAAGATTTCTCAATCCTCGAAATCTTCTTCTTCCTTGACCTCTACACCACCCTGTCTACACTCTACCCTGCAGAAAGGGCTAGGACAAGGGTGTGGCACCCCTGTCCCTGCCCTATTTTAGGGTAGGACGCTTCTTAGGCCTGCATTGTAGGTTGTGCATTGGGTGGCAAACTTCCTCGATTTCGGTCTGTGACAAAAATCAGTCAATTAAACCCTAATTGACAAGTATCTAAGTTGCATTTTTCCCTCTCATTTGGAGAGGTTCAAGGAGGTGAAAATTGGTGATCAAGTGTTCAAGAGCATTCAAGCATCTCTTTCAAGCATTGAGCATTCTCAAGTCTCCCTTCAAGGCTAGGTGTTGCATTCAAGTCAAGGATTCAACCATTGAAGATGAGATTGATTCCAACATTCAATTCCACACAAGCATTTCTATCACAACCTCCCTTGAGGTGATTCACATTTCAGTCTTTCATTTACATTTACTTGCAAGTACTTTCTTTCATTACTTGGTTAATTCCAAAACTGGGGTTTGACCTGAAGGAAAACCCCCAATCCCAACCCATTTTCCTCTCTTTTCTATGTGTAGGTTGCAGGTGTGCAACTTTACTTTCGGATTTAGGTTCCATTTGCAGAGGCGGAAAAACCCTTTTTGTTTCATGGATTTTTTGGAGGACCGTGTACATTTTCACCACGGTATGGGCAAATTTTCTTCAAATTCATAGGGCAACTTCATCTCGACATATTACTGCTAGATATAGGTGCACAACTTCATCCCATACTCTGATCTTAATTTATAATCAGTTCTTTGTCACTTTTGCACTACACAAGTCAATCAATTCCTTTCCATTTCAAATAGGAAGAGGGGATTAGCTTATCATTCCCATTTCATTCAGAATTATATCTTCTCCTTTGGAGGATTAAATGTAGTGAATTTTCCTCTCCTCTTCTAATGTAATTAGGTGAAAAGTGTTTGAAGGGAAATCCGTAGTGAAAATCTCATCTCTGCTTGGAGGGAAAGGGTAGTTTTCCTCTTGATCTCTCATTCACACATTTTTCACCCACCAATACATTTTGGTGACATTACACCTGAGTTGTGTTAGAGTTCTTTCCTCTTTGGTTGATAGGTGTCAGTTCAGGTCTAGAGTGTGTGTGGGAACTTGTGTCATCTCCTATCACAGAGGGTGGTTCCTTTGGTTCCACATAGTCGGGTGGTTGGTGTCTTTCTTCCATTGGGTTGTTCTTCAAAGGATTCTTTTCATGGATGCTTTGCGTGGTTGTGGATCTCTTATCTCTTTAGCTCGTGGATGGATATTTGTAGCAGGTTATTGATCATGATTCATTAGACATGTATATGTAATTTTATTTGAGAGCTATGCTCATTGTTGTAAAAGACTTTTTACTCATGTATCTAGTATATGCTATTATAAAAAAAGATGTGTCATGTGTATCTTGAGAATGATTCATTAAGTGGAAGTATTGACATTGAAATATGGATGTGTACTTTGTATTTAGATGATGTGATTAGTTCATATTGCTATGGTTATTAATGTGGTAATCGGTATTGAAATGTTTATTTTAAGCTAAAGAAAATGATTGGTTGGGTTTAGGAACATTTGGTATTGGTGCTTTAAAATGAACTTAATAGGATGGTTAGAATATTCAATAATGGATGTAACTAATCAATTTTAAGTAGTGGACCATACATGTATGCATGTAGATATAGAGGGATAGCATGTTTAGGTTGCACTTGGTTAATGGAAATTTATATAATATCATGTTAGGAATGGATGCTATCGGCTAGGATTTGTTAAGTGTGTAGTTTAAGTAGTGGCGTTGAGATACCCTAGGGAAGGTAGATGTTATAATGTGTTTTAATTCTACTTGCGTATTATGATTTGTGTATTATGACTTTGATGAGTAATTGTAAGATGTGTGTTAGTGAATGTTGAATGCAAATGAGTAGTTGAAAATATATGTTGCATTAGATTGTGTGATGTTTTAAAAAATATTGTTATCTCTATTTTGCATGTTAGTTAGTGTATGTCTCTAGGGTATTTTGGTGGGCATTACAGGTGATGTTGATGACTGGAAGAGTACTACAGGTGGTGCACTCTTTTTGGGTAAGAAGTTGGTCTCTTGGGCAAGTAAGAAGGAGAATGCTATTTCTTTATCTACTATAGAAGTTGAATACATTGTTGTTGCTAGCATTTGCGCTCGGGTAATTTGGATGAAGCAGATGTTGAGGATATAGGAGTTATTTATGATGAGCCTATTTCTATATACTGTGATAATTCAAGTGATATCAATATTTCAAACAATCTGGTGTTGCATTCCAAAACAAAGCATATATCAATCAAGTTTCATTTCTTGAGAGAGAAGGTGAATGAGAAAGAAGTCAAACTGGAGTATGTATCTACAAAGGAACATATTGTAGATATCTTTACGAAGCCTTTGCCTAAAGATACTTTTGAGTATCTCAAAGAGAAGTTAGGGGTAATTTCCCCTCTTGATGAGAACTAAGATGCATGGATTTGCATCAGTTTGATGAACCTCACAAAGATATTTTATGATTTGGATTGATGATTGAGGTTGCTACTCAAGGGGAGTAGTCAGTATTGGTTCAGATGCATATATTTGTGAGGAGAGGATCCTGATTCTTAAGCCTTTGTCATTGATGTCAAAGGGGGAGAGAAGCATGTGGAAAACTCTGAGGGAGAGAAGAGCATCTTGAGATTTGTGAATTGAGTTGTTTGCCTAAGGGGGGGGTGATCCTTGTGATTTTGAGGGAGATTGTTGTGAGTTGATTTCTTTCTTTGCATTGATTATTTTTTGCATTCATATGTTTCCATAAATTCCAAAGGGGGAGATTGTTGGACATTGTTTGACGTGTTGTCATTGATGTCAACATATTCTTCTATGTATTCCAGTGTTACAATTTGGTTGAATGAGCTGGTTTATCTTGTGTGTTACAGATGAGATGATATAGATTAAAGGGTTTTTGGTAGGTTTCCAATAGATGGTTCATTACCATTTGGAAAGGTCTGCATGTTGATGTGGTCAAGTTATGAGATCTAGTATTAAGGATGTTATTCATTTGTTTGTGTTATTTGGTATTCTAGTTTGTTCTTTGTATTGCTCCAAAATTGTAATCTCTTTAGTTGTGGATGTATGGGATGTATTCTGGACATTGATATGTGTCCTCAGTTTGAATGGTTCATGATTTGGAAATCCACAAGCGAATCTTTCAGGTGGATTTCAGTTATGCTAGTGTTCTTGAGCTCCGATAGAGAGATGATGATGATTCTAGTGATATGAGTTATTGTGGTTCTTGTGGTGCAATTCATGTTGCTTGTGAATATCTCTAGATCATGTTCTATGCGTATTAGTGGTTTGTATTGATTATTGTGCATGTTATTGAATATTTTCTGTGTCCGGTGATTTTCTTCATGTTATGAAACATTCTTGATGGTTGTAGCATGTTGCGGATGATTGAGGCATAATTATTGGAGGTGTTTCATACTTGCAGTATTAATTTAGGTCCAGACTATGTCTTAACCAATATCATTTTGGTCTGCATTTATTGTTGTAGCATGTGAGGTTATTATTTTATAATTTGTATTAAGGGTTTGGCCAACCTATATTTTATGGGCTGATAACTCATATAAATGAATGTAATGATCATTGAGAGATATGATTCTATGTGCAAATATTGTATCAATCATTCAGTGAGCCTAACCAGAACTGTACCCAGGCATATGGAGATGATATTTTTATAGTTCATGTAATCCATATTGTTGTCTAAATGCTCTTGTAAGTCAGTGAGACTTCCTGTAAAGAAGTGAGTCTTCCCTAAGGGTTGTAGTCCGTTTGGATTTCTTGTATGTGAGAAGTGAGCTCTAGGCAGTGTGCCTAAATGCATGTGCATTCACCATTGTAATATTTCATTTACTCCTTGTATGCTCATATTGTGGTACTTGCAAAAGAGATACAAACAACACAAACACACCAATGGGACATTGCATTAGAGACTAAAATGAACAAAACAAGTTAGTTAATCAAAAACTCTCAAAATCGTCTTATTGTCCTCTATCTCTAAGGATCCTTCATATTCAAGATGGCTCTCAGCTTGGAAGAGCACTTGATCTTGGGATGACTACTCAAATAACAAGAAATATTGTATGATCTAAGATCTAAATGGATGCAACTAGGATCTTAGTGAAAAGATAATGATATGCAAAACTAGATATATTACCAAAATGAGAGATTTAGTGTGAGATTAAGCTAGCATGAGAATGAGAAAGATGATATGGAACAAGCATGAAATTGAAACTAGCATGATACTCTAAGCATGGTAAAAACTAATCTATAATGCAACTAAAATGATCTAAATGCTTAAGAGATGAAAAAATGAACTCCTTGATGATCTTGCACAAAGAAAATCAACTATAACTTAGATGCAAAATAACTAAGATGGGATCCTTGGATTGAAGAAATGGGCTCTATTTATAGAGGAATTGGTCAAATGGATGGCCAAGATTGAATAATCTTAACAAGGGCTAGGAATCGAAAGTTATCAATCCATGTAGGGTTTTCAATCCAATCTCATGTTGACAAGTGTCACCATGAGAAGGGTTGAGAGGAGGCTAAGTATGCATTAGATGCTTAACAACCTTTGAAGGTTAACCTCAAGAGGATTATTCATTGGATAAAGCTAATATCCAATGAGGAAGGCTATTATCCATTGGTTTAATTCTTGTGCAAAGTCAAATTTGTACAAAGGGGACAAGTCATTAAGGTTGATGTGTTGAAATGATGATGTCTTCTAAGAGCCTTAAAGGCTCTTAGAAGACTTTGGAGGTTTAGCTTGTGTGAAGGGAGAAACCTTTAAGGATTTTGTAATAGCCTTTAATGGTTTAGAAGACTTTAGAGGCTAATTTGTAAGAGCCTTGCAAATTTGGGAGAACTCGACAAGTTAACTTGTTGAAGAAATAAAGTCTTTAATGCATTTAGAAGACTTTCTTCCAAATTTGGAAAAGTAACTTCCCCAAATTTAGGGATGTGACATGATAGAAGGATTAAGCTAGTTAAGTGGGATTAGAGGGGTTATAGAAGAATGCAAGTGGGATAAATAATAATTTTATTTAAAATAAAAAGATTTATTTCAACTAAAATTAATACAACTTGCTTTTGTAGGAAAATGCAAGTGGGAGGGATTTTATAAATAAATATTGATTTATTTATTTGGAGAAGTGATTTTAATTAAATGTAAATTTAATTAAAATATGGAAAGATAATTTAATTAAATAAATATAATTTATTCAATTAATGGAAGAAAGGGGATTTAATCAAGTGTTGTATTTAATTAATGCCTAGATAGAAGAAAACGGGATATTAATTAAACCTTAGTTTAACTAATAGGTGAATAAGAAATAATTAAACTAATAAAATTCATTTAATTAGATGTGGAAGTTTTAGGTGTCTACGCTCTTAATAGGGTATTATCTCATTGTGGGTAGGTTCCCACCATAGTTTTTCCCTTAATCGGGTTTTGCACATCAAAAATATTGGTGTTATGTGTGTTATTGATGTGGTGTTGTTTCATGCTTTAACTGGTAATTATCAAATCTGATTTATGGTTTAAGTTGTAGTAAGTTTTTGTGCAAACTGATTCACCCCCCCACTCTCAATTTGTTGTATTATTGACAACGGAGAGGTAGGCAGGGAAATACTCTCTATCCTTCCTTACCTTCCCCTTAGGGATACCCTTGTCTCTACATACCTATCTTTACCTCCCTCCTTCCCTCTCCAACTTATCTACATCTGACTTGACCCTGTCATGGGGGAACGAGAGAAATAGACGTAGGGATATAGAGGGAGAGGGGGAGAGAGAGGGATGGGAAAAGAGAGTGAGGTGGAGAGGGGAAAATGAGAGGTGAGATAGGTTTAAGTGGAGAGAGAAGGATGGAGTGAGAGGGGAAGGGAGAGGTATGTAGAGGGAGAAGGGAGAGAGATAAGTAGATATTTAAGGAAAGAGAGAGGTGAGACAGAGAGATAAAAAGAGACATAGATAAATAAATATGGAATAAGGGATAGAGGAATAGAGAGGTATGTAGATAAATATAGAAAGAGAGGGGGGTAAGGAGAGAGAGAGATGGAGAGGGGAGATAAAGATAATTAGAGAGGGAGGGATACAAAGATAGAGAGAGAGGTGACATAAAGAGAAATAGAGAGGGAAGGAGAGAGGGAGGGAGGAGGGAGGGAGGGTGAGGTATGTAGAGAGAGGGAGGGAAGAAAGAGAGGTGCAAGTAGAGAGGGAAGGAGATAGAGGGAGAGGGGGATGAAAGAAGGGAGAGGTAGGCTGAGAGAGGTAGGGAGGGGAAGAGATATAAGTATATAGGAAGATAAAGAGAGATGGGAGAGGAGAGGAAAGGTATTAGAGAGGTATGGATGGAGAGGAAAGAGACTTAGGGAGAGAAGGAGGGAAAGGTAGATATAGAGAGGGATAGATGAGATAAAGTGAGAGTAACAAATCACTCTACTTACCTCTCTCTAACTCTCCTTCCCTAACTACTTAACTCTATCTCCCCCCCTCTCTTTTCATACTTCTTCCTCCCACTGCCTCCTTCCCTCTCTACTTATCTCTCTATCTCTCTCTCCTTTCCTCTCAACTTATCTCTATCTCCTTCTCCCTCTCTCAAAAATATATTCCCTTCCTCTCCCTCTCTCATGTTTCCATCACTCTCTATCTCACCTATATCTCCCCTCCATCCCTACCTCTCTCTCTAAATAACTTTCCTCCCTCTCCTCTCTCTCTACTTATATCTCTCTCCCTTACCCTCCCTCTTTCCAAGATTCCAAATATATTTATAAGGAAAATATTTCTAAGATGTATCCCCCCCCCTCTCTCTCTCTCTCTCTCTCTCTCTCTCTCTCTCTTTTCATACCTCACCCTCCCTCTCCCTCAATTTATCTCTATATCACTTCTCACTCTACCTCTCTATCATTTCATCTCTACTTATCTATATCTCCTCTCCTCCTCTCTCCATATCTCTCTTCCTCCCTCTTTTCCTTTTCACTACTCTCCATCTCACCTCTCTCCCTCCCTACCTCTCTCTAAATACTTTCCCCTCCCTCTCTCCTTTATTTATCTCCATCCCTACCTCTCTTTGTACCTACCTCTGCCTACATCCCTCCCTCCTCCCTCTCTCTCTAATATATTTATCTATGTATCTCTCCATCCCTCTATCCCTCTCTCCATACCTCTCTTTCTTTCTATCTCACCTCTCTCTATATATACCTCTACTTCCCCCTCTCCCTCCCTCTTTCCCTCCTTACCTCTCCACTTATCTCTATCTCACCTCTCTCTACCGCAGTCTATTTCCTTCCCTCTCCCTCTATCTCCTTTCATTTGTTTATCTCCACTTTTCTCTTGATAGGGAGAGGGGAGATGTAGATAAGTACAAAGATATTGAACAAGACAAAGTGAGAGAGAAAAGTGGAGAGGAGAGGAGGGAGGGAGGGAGGGAGGGAGAGGTATATAGATACATGGGTATCTCCTAAGGGGGGTAGGGAAGGAGAGATGTTATTGTTTGTCTCTCATAATGGTTTTAATAACTAGACTCTAGGGCCATAACTTAGGGATTAGACATCCATACTAACTAGTTATACTGTCATCATGAAATCTCATTTTCTATCAACCCGGGGCATATACTTGAAATGGGTCAGCAAAGTATATGCATTAGAGATCTTATTGTAGCCATTTTATCTATGGCTCAAAAGGAAATCATACTAAAATTAAAGTGCATTGAAAAGAATAACTGGAATGCTTTAACATAATCTACCTTCTAAACTGAACTTAGAAAAACAGCAACTTAATCCATGGTGAGCAAATACGAAAGCACTCTATTTTCCTTGGCTACAAGAATAGTCACAGGATGATTTATAGTGGTTGTAGGAATAGTCAACCGCTGGGACGACAAATTAAATAATGAAAGAAAATATTTGTTAAATGCAGAAGGATGGAACTCTCACTAAGTGGGCCCCCTTAGCAAGTCTTCCCAAAACTCAACTAAGTGCTACAAACAAGAAGACTATCTTATTGATGTGAAAACATTGTTGGGTGAAATCACAATACTGGTTCCCACTTTTTGACCAACTTTGACACTTAGATGAACATTTTGAAAAAAAACTTCACTTTCCAACACCTATAATTTTTAAACCGTTAAGAATTTGAAGATGATGTAAATTAGTGATTTGTTAGATCTTGTTTGTAGATTCTAAAAATATTTTTTTCAATTTTTTTTGAATAATATTTTATTGATTTTTCCATCTCCCTAAAAAAGTAGTTTTTTTATAGAAAACAACATTTTTTAAGAGTAATGTGCTTCCCGAAACGCATAACTTTTTTTCTATAAATGATAAAACTTAATTCTTTTGAATTTTGGTTTGTAACATCAATACACGGGGTCTGCAGTTGGTTTGATAGTGATATGTTGAATATTTTTCATTTTATTAAGTTTTGAAGTCCGACTAATTATAATTTAGATATAGGTGTACGTTTGAACACATAACTTGTTCTCTATATATCAAAATTCAATTTTATTTTTTTTGTTAGAAAGAAGACATCAATACCTAGTGCATAGATATTTTTTCAGATTTTTTTGAATTAGTTTACTATTTTTCCCAATGCATTGAACAAAGAAGTTCATGTTCGGTGAAAAACCTACATTCATAATAAATAAAATAAAAATATATTAATGAAATTAAATATATTATAAATTATACTATTTGGAAAGCTTATAATAAGGACTAAATACTTTAGAAAAAAAATTCTAAATGAATTCATTTGACCCCCCAAAAACTAATGTAAAATTAGTTTTTTATCAACATTTGATAGATGCAAAGGAGACTCCATTGCAAGTATGATTTAGAAGTAGAGAGGTTCTATCCAAGAAAATTTGATTTAAGAGCCTTTGATCTAAATCTCTTTAATTAATTACATCTAATGGGACCTCTTAAAGCTGAAATCATTATATTTTTTAAAAAATCTATGATTTCAGCAAAAATCAGGATGTACCAAAAAGTGGGAACCAACTTTGTGAGTTCACCCTGTTACATCATAGTTCTTGCTGAAAACTATTTTTTAATAAAACTAAAGACTGAAAATTGGAATAGCTGATGTTCACCGTCCCTGAGAAGGGATATCCAAACTTATTTATAGAAAACAAACTCTTAACTAACTTTAACCATCGGTAAGTCCACTCCTAGAACATTACGAGGATGCCATTTATTATAACATAAGAAAGAGGAAAGGGAATTACACTCTGAATAGGAAACAGTCAAGTTGTTTCAGCAATAAAGGAAATCTAGCATAACTATCCCTCCTAGATCTATTCTCCTACAAGAATGAATATTGAAGTTTCATTATTACACTATGTGAGTTGTAGATAACTGATTGTTGACTCCTTCAATGCTCATCTTACTGTCACTTTGTCTTCAACTAGTTAACTAGCATTAACTTCCACATTGTGAGTCCTTGACCATTTTTGCTTCTTTATTTACTCTTGCATCATGTCATTATTATGTACAAAACAAAGGTATATCCATTTCATGTCAGAATAACATTTATCTAACTACCTGCAAGATTAATATGAATAAATCACATAGTATGGTCACCTCATCATTCATCATATTTAACCAAAAAAAGGAAGTATAAAGGGTAAGTTTATGACCATTTTTGTCAAGTTCATGAAAACATAATAGGACCAATATTTAATAGAGTATTAGGACTTAAACAGTATCTAAACCCTTTGTCAGTACTAGTAAAAATATAAAAGACATAAACAAAATTGAGCCATTATCTGAGCTCATCATTCCCCCCAGCCTAGCTTCTTGTTGGTCCCCCGTAGGCACAACATTACTCATCCTAGCTTGCACCCTATAATCACCAGGAGTAACCTAGCATGCACCTCCAGTAGTAAGGGTCCAGTAGAATCCTTTGTTCTTTTCTAGTCTATCCCACCTTTCTCTTTCTACCACTTCATCAAAAGTATTTCCATATTGCCCGCATTTTGGAATTGGCCATAAAAGTATTGGTGGTTGAAAAATGAGAGGAAGCCAGTTATTTTGCCTTGAACAGTAGCCCTAGTATTTACTAGAGTTTTAGATTGAATATTGACATTCGGGTCTATTAAAAATCTATTGGTATCCCTAGATGAAGATTCTGCTATAGGAGAGTCTTCAGTAGAGGAAATCCTAGATGTTGAGGCTCTTGGGGTTAATTTAAAAGTTTTCTCTGCAGCCCTAGCCCTCTGTGTTGAAGATTGACCCCTAATTCTCTCATTTACTAATTTGAATTTATTTATTGAAATAAATTCATCCCAAATCATTTGGGAAACATCTTGCAAAGACCTTTGCACAAGTAATTCAATCAAACAATGATGAGAGATAGAGTTTTACCTACCTTTTTGTGTTTTAGTTTCCATGACTGAGAGTGGATTATATAAGATATTTGGCACATTCATCTTTCGACCATAACTCATGTGGCTTAGCAGCTTAAAATGCAGGGAATGAAGACAAGATTGCCTAACTTTGTAGGCAAGATAGTTGATCACGTACACAAATACTTGTCTCCATTTTCTTGGTAGAGAACATCTTCTAGTCCCCTACTTGTCCACAATGAGAGGAGGATCACAAGGTCCGGTGAATGCAACTCTAGAAGTTTTGACATTTTTAGATTCAAGATATTTCTCTCCATCCATAGGCAACCTTGAGACCTCAGCTATATGTTCTTTTGTAGCAATTACATTTAGACCTTTCACCATTGCTTCACCACTTGAGAAGTTTTGAGAAAATTCCAATGCAATGTTGTTATCAAAACTATTAAGCTTCAGGAAATAGTCCATCCATCCACACCGTTTGAATTCTGCTTCGCAAAGGTGATCTTGCAGAAGTATGGTATGAGTTGTGGAATTATTCTGCTAGTAGCAATCAAGAAGCAAGACTGAGAGGGGGGGGGGGGGGGTGAATCAATCTTCACCGGAACACCACAAACTAAACTTCCAAAATATAAACTGATAAACCATAGCAATAATAGATAAGTAAATTAACAACACAACACACAACACCAGTATTTTGACGTGGAAAACCCAGTTAAGAGAAAAACCACGGTGGGAACCTACCCAAAATAAGATGATACTCTACAATAGTATGTGAAAATATTACAATGGGGAATGAACATGCATTCATCCACACTGCCTAGAGCTCACTGCTGAAAAGATATATTTCTGAAAGGCTACAACTCTTAAGGAAGTCTCACTAACTTACAAAATGTTTTGGACTACAATCCAGAAGGAATGAACTACAATAATAGCATCTACAAATGCCTGATGATAGTTCTAGTTAAGACAGTTGTCTTCCCTGCAACACCAAACTCACCATAACACCTCGTTGAATGATATATCCTTGTTCACACATTTACCTCTCTCTGGTAATGTAGACATAATGTTGGCATATGATGACAATGTATTTTTTCATTGATGTCAATAAGTACAGGTGAATCGGTATAAATATTGGAAGAAGTCGTTATTGATGTTCAAGTTGGAGAACCGGTGTCAGGGTTTCACTAAGTGTGACTATCGTTTGGTAGTCTCAACTCTAGGGTTTCTAGTTTGGCAATGTAGCTTGTTCGATGCAACTGGTGATACTCTGTGATGCATTAGCTAAGAAATAAGGATGAGATCAATATGCCATGTCAGTTTTGTGTACGTGAAGGATTTCCTTGAGGATCTTACATATGAAGATCGATTGCATTAAATGTCTACCTCGGGAATGAACATTCTTCTTAGCAGTATGTGAAGAGAGTGTGATGGGTTACTGATTTCTATGTGTGGTAAAGAATGAATGATGCAAAATGACTTGTGATCTGTTTGAGATTGTTTTATTCTATGCAAAGTATTTGAATGGTCAGGATTGGACCGCTTGTAATTGTAAACCTAAATGTTTAGGGTTTAGAGGTTTATGCTACTGACCTAATTGTTGTCTATAAGGTCAATGATGTTTATTATTTTTTGTGTTGGAAAATGTTATGTTTGTATCCGAGTGATGAGATACTTGCCAAACCAGTGAGTGGAAAACTGCAAAGTAGAGGAACTGAAAAGGATCTGCCTTAGCATGTAGTGTTGTTATCAGATCAGAGCTTTAGCTATTGTCTTTTAACTATTTCAACAGTATTAAAATCCCTTTGTTGGGTAGCTTTAACAGGCTTATTGTAAATCCTCTAACCAGGTGACTCAAGATCATTGAGTTCTTCAAATCCTCTAGCAAGGTAACCTTTAACAGGGTATATAGCCATCCCTCAACTGGGTGATATTTAATAGGATCGGTTTCTAATAGAACCTTATTGTAAATTCTTTAACCGGACTAGGCTCCTAACAAAGTGAGCTTCAAAAGAGTTCAAAAACAAGCTTGTGGGTATTCATCCCCACCATGGTTTTTCCCTTTTGGGTTTCCATGTGAAAAATCTTTGTGTCATGAGTTATGCATTTTTCATGTGATGATTAAGTATTATTTGTTTGAGTGATTATGCATGCAGAGCTAATGGTTATGGCATTGCTGATATAACACATGCATATGTTTATGAGTGAAGTAGTTCTCAAGTATTCTTTGTTTAGGTGATTATGCATGCAAAGCTTATGGCTATGGTATTACTGATACAACACATGCATATGTATATTGCGGAATTAGTTATCAAGTGTTGAATGATATTTGAAGTATTTAGTTTTACTAGTTTAGATGTCTAAAGTCTTACTATGTTTAACCGGTATTGCCATGGTTAAGTTCAGTAATGAAGACAACCAGTTATCATTGTTTTAACTTGATAAGTTGTTGAGAAGTTTTTGTCTTTACTAATTCACCATGCCCTCTCAGTACCAGTTAGGGTATTTGTTGTTAATCATTTCATCACACAATACCAACACCTAAATTACATAAGCATCTCACCTATATATACAAATCATCAACCTTGATAACAAGGTCGGCTAAACCCTCAACCCTCAACTCACAATTACAAAAATTACATTACACGATACAAAGATTGGCCACTAGACCAATATTATGATTTAAATTACATAGAATGGACCTAATTCAAATTCCCAAATGATTACATCCACCGGAAATTCTTCCAAGATCAACTACAACACACTACACCACCAAAAATATTGCATAACACACAAATTATGACCGGTTCATAGAAATCACCAAAAACTTGCCCAATGATCAATGGAGATTGCCAAAACAAATAGGATATGACTAGAAAACACCATCAAGAACATTAGAATCATCCTTTACAGTTGCACAATCATCTCTTATCAAATCTTCATCGGTCAATGTCTCAAAGCTCAACAACACAATCAATCAATCAACTGTCACAAAGAAAGATAACTTGTGGTGTGACAAATCATGGACCATCTCAAATGAAGATACACAAGATCATCCCAAAAAATAATAAAAAATATCAGCACAAGAACTGATCACACCAAAATATACCAGAGGGAATACCAATAGAAATACCAGGAGGAACAACAACAGGAACCGGTAAACAAGAAACTACAAATCGGATAAAAAAATCTTTCCCAAACACACCGGAATAACTCACAGGAATATGTTGACATCAATGACACCAAAATATTCTAGAATAATAAATGAACAACCAAGTCAAACAATCTCCTCAATAATCCAACAATCTCCCCCTTTTGCATTGATGACAACATATGAATGTGAAAAGCAGTCAATGCAAAGAAAGAAGATATCACCCACAAACTCCCCCTAAGATCAAGATAGATAAAGCAGTTTTTCACATGATATCTCTCCCCCTTTGACAACAATGCCAAAGATAATAGAAAATAAAACTCTCTCCCCTTAAAACACAAAAACGTGAATCTCTCTCCCACTGGGATATACAACCAAATCAACAGACTACTCTAGCAGAGGAGTAGCACCAACTCATCAATCTGGATAAAAAGAGTAAGGCTCTGAATTCCACTGGATTGATGCAACTCAATGCATATACTTCTCATCAGGAGGGGTGGAGACCCCTAACTTGTCTCTCAGATAGACAAATGTATCTATAGGCAAAGGCTTAGTAAAAATATCAGCAATTTGTTCCTTTCTAGATACATATTTCAGCTTCACCTTCTATTCACCAACTTGCTCTCTCAAGTAATTACATTTGATTGATATATGCTTACTCTTAGAATGTTGCACCGAATTCTTAGACATGTTTATAGCATTGGAATTACCATTGTATATAACAATAGGCTCATCATAAATAATTTTGATATGTTTCAATATTTGCTTCATCCATACTATTTGAGTGCAGTTATTAGCAACAACAATGTACTCAGCTTCAGCAGTGGATAAAGATACTGAATCTTGTTTCTTGATATCCCAAGAAACCAACTTCTTACCTAAAAGGAATGCTCCACCAGTAGTACTCTTTCAGTCATCAACATCACCTGCCCAATCTACATCAGTATAAGCACATAACATGAAATCATCATTCTTTGGATACCATAAACCATGATCTTCAGTTCACTTTAGATATCTGAATATTCTTTTAACAATAGTAACATGACTCTCCTTCAGACCAGCTTGATATCTAGCTACCATACACACAACATGCATATTGCCAAGCCTAGTTTGAGTGAGATATAATAGTCCACCAGCCATAGATCTGTACAAACTCTTATTAGCTTTAGGAGATTCATCATTTTTAGACAATTGACAACCAGTCACCATAGGAGTCTCAACCGGTTTGGAATCATATAATCCAAACTTCTTTAGAAATTTCTTCACATACTTAGTTTGAGATATAAAGATGCCTTTTCCTATTTGTGCAATCTGCAAACCTAAGAAAAACTTCATCTCACCAATCATAGACATCTCAAACTCATTTTGCATATCATCGACAATTTTCATACTCATATCGTCATCACCACAAAAAATAATGTCATCAACAAAGACTTCAACAATCAAAATGTTATCATTTTCAGTTTTGAAGTACATATTACTATTAGCAACACCTTTGACAAATCCTAATTTTAGCAAGTATTTGTCTAATCTAGCATACCAGGCTCTAGGGGCTTGTTTCAAACCATAAAGTGTTTTCTTCAACTTACATACCATATCTCCATCATCTGACAGTGAAAATTCATCAAGCTGTTCAATATAAGCTTCTTCTTCCAGATCACTGTTCAAAAATACAGATTTGACATCCATTTGATATACCTTGAAATCTTTATAAGCAGCATAAGAAAGCAATAATCTAACAGCTTCAATTCTAGCAACCATAGCAAAAGTTTCTTCATAATCAAGTCTTCTTGTTGTGAATAACCTTTGTAGACTAGTCTAGCTTTATTTTTGACTACTTCACTGACTTCATTCAATTTGTTCCTAAAATCCCATTTAGTACCGTGTGCAGGAAAAGTGGGTCTATGAAACTTAAAATGTGAAAATGTGGTATGAAAGAGGCTTGTTCACACATCCACAAGACTTCTTGGTGAAAGTTATGGAGTCATGAAGGATGACTCAACTTCCCAAGGTTGGTTCCATGGTTCTTTATCTCACAAGATCCCTCAAGCCAATGCCTTTGCTCTCAGATCACTGAGCAAAGTGGCTTAGGGATGACGAATGTAAGAATGAGGGATGCTTTGGATTGATGTGCATATGAAATGCATCCTATCTATGCGTGATTCTACAAGTGCAATAAACTAGATTATAAGATGACAAGATTAGTAACAATACTATCCTAACATGATATACTAGTTAATGATTTAAGCTAATGATAAAGGAAATAGTCTAAAATGCTTATTAGATTAATTCCTATTACAAAGAGAAGCTAGATGTATTGATAAATTTGAGCATAAATGAGATATTAAAAGCTTGCATGGATCCTCAAAATGGAGGAAGGAGAGCTCTATTTATAGTGAAAATAGGGCAATGGATGGTCAAGATTGAAGGAGTTAATCAAGGGTCAGGATTGAAAGTTATCAATCCATGTTTACAATTTTCACCAATGAAATGGTGATAATTGTCAACATAAGATTGGTTGAGAGGAGATGAAAGAAGCATTAAATTCTTGAGAAGACCTTATGGTTACCTTAGGAGGTAACGGTTAAGGTTAGGTTAGGGTTATCCAATGGATAAAGCTTTTACCCAAGGGGTAAACTCTTGTGCAAAGGTTAAAGGGATAACCATGGTCAAAGCAATGAATGCTTGATGAGACCCCTGGGTTAGATGGAGGTTAAGTTAGTCAAAAAGTCTCTAACCATGCCACTAAGGGTTAGTTAACCATTAATGGTTTGGAGACTTTGGGGACAAATTTGTAAGATTCCTTCCAAATTTGGGGGTATTCAACAAGTTAGCTTGTTGAATGGATAAAGGCTTTAATGTTTTTTGAAGACTTTACTCCAAATTTGAGAAGTGACCTCCTCAAATTTAGGGAAAGGGGATAATGAATGGGTTTGGGTTAATTGATTAGGATTAGATGGATTCTAGAAGAAATTAGGAATAGGGTTAGGATGCAAGTGGGAGATGTAGGAAAATGCAAGTGGGTGAGGGAAAATAGAATTAATTAAAATAAATTATTTTATTTCAATTTTGTTGGAAGCTGGGAAATTAAATAAATTATATTTATTCAATTTGGGGTAAACTATTAATTAAATGTAAATTTAATTAAAAAGTAAGAAGAAGGGATTTTAATTAAATAAAACGATTTACTCAATTAAATGATGTAAATGGCTTAAGTGAATTTAACTAAATAGATTGAATAATTTATTTAATTAAATAGAAGAATGTGGGTGATTTAATTAAATTAGATTTAATTAAATAGAGGAATGGGAATAAAATGAACATTGAATATTCATTTAGGAATATGGTCATTTTTATACGTCTACAAGTACCAATAACATTTTTATCCTTAGGTCTAGGTACAAGTTCCCAAGTATTGTTCTTTTCATTTTGATCTAACTCTTCTTCCATGGTTCTAATCCAATTATCATCTTTACAAGGTTCAACAATATCTTTAGGTTCAACTTTCAAAATCAAACATCTCTTCTACAACTAACCTTCTTCTAGTCATCACACCTTTTTTCTTATCACCAATAATCTGATTCTCAGAATGACTCAATCTTACATACATCAGAATCTTCTGATTAATTTGATCTTGAGGTTCTTGCACATCATCACCACCAACAACAACATTCGGATTCACAGTCTCTACCGGATCATTCTACTTAGGTTCTTTAGGCTGAATAGGAGCTAAAACAACATGTTGACCTTCATTATAAGTTTTGATATCCTTCCCAAGGTTTTCATCCACCTTCACACTTGAACTCTCTACTATATTTCTTAGTCTCTTATTATAGCACCGATAGGCCTTTCTATTTGTAGAATATCCCAAATAGATTCATTCATCACTTCTAGCATCAAACTTTCTAATATCATCATCTCTCTTGATATAACATTTGCTACCAAAAGCTTTGAAATATTTCATAGTAGGAACATGACCAAACCAAATCTCATAAGGAGTCTTACCGGTATCACCTTTGATATGAACTCTATTGACTGTATAGACTATAGTGCTAATAGATTCTCTCTAGTAAACCTTCGAAACATTTCCTTCAATCAACATGGTTCTTGCAACATCTAAAATAGTATAGTTCTTTCTTTCAACAATTCCATTCTGTTGTGGGGTCCTAGGAGCAGATAACTATCTTTTGATTCCATGCATCTCATAGAAAGAATTGAATTCACCAGAACAAAATTCTCCACCTCTATTAGATCTCAAACACTTCAGCTTCAATCCGGACTTAGTTTCAACTTTAGCTTTGAAGATCTTGAATTTCTCAAATGCTTTTGATTTTTTCTTCAAAAAGACAACCCACATCATTCTGGAATAATCATCAATTAGTAACATAAAGTATCTATCACCTTGCACACTTTTAACATTTGTAGGTCCACACAGGTCAGTATGCACAACATATCCATCTGATGTGTTCCTGTTACTCTTAAAAGAAATCCCCATTTTCTTACCCAACTGGCATTCCTTGCATATCAGATTAACAAGTTTAACAATCTTAGGTAGATCCCTAACAGCTTGTGTAGAATTGATATTGATCAATGAGTAAAATTTTACAAGACATATCCTTCTATGCCACAACCAAATGTCATCTATCTTAGCAATCAAACAACTTTTCTCACTTGCATTAAAAAAAAAAGATGTTACCTTTAGTCTTAGTTCCAGATGCAATCTCTATACCAGATGCATTCAAAATATTGCATTTACCATCTTTGAATTGTAGATCATAACCCTTATCAACCATCTTTCCAACACTCAAAAGATTATGCTTCAACATACAAGACATCATCAGTGTCATGCTTACCATCAAAAGAAATAGAACCTCTCCCACGAATTACACAGGCTTTGTCATCTCCAAATCTAATTATTCCACCATCATACCTTTCCATGCTTACAAATTTGCATTTGTCACCGGTCATGTGATGTGAACAACCATTTTCAATCACCCATTCACCTTTTTCTTTTACCTTAGAAGCCAAAGCTTTCTCCTCAATAGAACAACTAGTGGAATCAATAGGCACAAGACTATACTTAGCAACTTTCACTTGACTATGACCTTCATATAGGATCTCAAGCTTCACCTAGATCTCATGTGTGGTCTGAAGTTCCATAACATTTCTCATTTTAGAATCAGTCAAGGCACTGAGTAATGCTTCCTTCTCTCTAATGTTATATTCATCTTCCTTAACCTCATTAGGAGTGGATGGTCCATTCTGAGGAACAACATAAGCATTCTTAGTAATCTTCCAATAATATTCTCCAAGACCACCTCCATCGGCTTCTTCCACACAGTGTAGTTGATTCCATAAAACCTCAAACTATCCTTCTTGAAAAGAATACCTTAAGCTGTCATACTAGATCTCCTCAAGTGATTAAGCTTCTACCAGAGGATCTAGCTCTGATACTAATTGTTAGCAAAAATCAAGAAGGAAGACTGAGAGGGGGGATGAATCAATCTTCACCGGATCACCACAAATTAAACTTCCAAAAGATAAACCACAACAATAACAGATAAGAAAATTAACATCACATCACACAACACCAAGATTTTGACCTGGAAAACCTAGTTAAGGAAAAACCATGGTGGGAACCTACCCACAATAAGATGACACTCTATAGTAGTATGTGAAAATATTAGAATGGGGAATGCACATGCATTCAGGCACATTTCTAGAGGTCACTACTCAATAGATATATGCACCCGGAAGGCTACAACCCTTAGGGAAGTCTCACTGAATTACAAAATGATTTGAACTACAATACAAAAGGAATGAGCTGCAATAATAACATATACAAATGCCTGATGACAGTTCTGGTTAAGCACAATTGTCTGCCCTACAAGACCAAACTCACCACAACACCTCGTTGAATGATATATCCTTGTTCACACATTTACCTCTCTTTGATATTGTAGACACAATACCGACACCTAAATTACATAAGCATCTCACCTATATATACAAGTTATCAACCTTGATAACAAGGTTGGCTAAACCCTCAACCCTCAACTCACAATTACAAAAATTACATTACACGATACAAAGATTGTCCATCAGACCAATATAATGATTTACATTACATAGCATGGACATAATTCAAATTCCAAAATGATTACATCCACCATAAATTCCACCAAGATCAACCGCAACACGCTACACAACCGAAAATACTGCATAACACATAAATTATCACCGCTTCATAGAAATCAAGAATTTTTTTTCCCAATGATCAATGTGGATTGCCAAAACAAATAGGACATGACTAGGAAACACCATCAAGCACGTCAGAATCATCCAGAATAGTTGCACAATCATCTCTTTGTTAGAATGAACTAGAGGAAAACTTAGAGGGGGGTGAACCAGTTTTCCACAAGTTAAACAATTATTGCAGATTATAAACCTTCTACTGGAGCAAAATGAGAACAATAGTGTAAAATATAAAAAATGAGAGTACACAATACATAACACCAATATTTGATGTGGAAAACCCAGTGAAGGGAAAAACCATGGTGGGAAACCCTACCCACGATCAGATAATACTTCTGTAGCAGTATGTGAAAATATTACATTGGGAATTGCACATGCAATCAATCCAACCACCTAGAGGACACTCCTCAACACAAAAGGGAAGTCTCATAGACTTACATAATCATCGGACTACAATCTAGAGGAAATGAACTGTGGAAATAGCATCTCCTAATGCTTGGTTACAGTTCTAGTTAAGAATAGTTGTCTGCCCTGCAACAACAAACTCTCCATGACACTTCGTTGAATGATATATCCTTGTTCACACATTTACCTCTCTTTGAAAATGCAGACAAAAAAATACCGAGACCAAAATTACATAAGCATGTCTCCTATATATACAAATCATCAACCTTGATAACAAAGTGGGCTAAACCCTCAAGCCTCAACTTAGAATTACAATAATTACATTACACGATACAAAGATCGACCACAAGACCAATATTATGATTTACATTACATAGCATGGACCTAATTCAAATTTTGAAATAATTACATCCACCAGCAATCCTGCCAAGATCAATCGCAACACGTTACACCAACCGGGAAAAACCCTTAGTGTCAATAACATAGAATATCCTACCGGACCCAAATATGATCACCAAATCTTCATGCTAGCCAATGTGAAGCCACCAAACAATTAGGACATGATCAAGAACAACTTTAGCATGATAAGAACCGTTTCTAGAAGCCACATCAAAACCACTTAACCATTTCATCAAATATCATCAATCGAGACCAAGAACATCAACCGACAGTCTAGAACATAATTAATAGATTTCAGAGCACCAAATCATGAATCAACTGAATATGACATACATATAAACATCATGAATATCCTTCCAAAACCGAATCCAACAATCTGAACATACTGGAGAAAAATCTCTGATAACCTCTACTAAAACCATGTCCAACTAGAGCAGGTCAACAACCAATTGGAGTAGGTTAGCAACCAACTGGAGTAGGTCAGCAACCAACTAGAGCAAGTTAGCAACCAACCGAAGCAGTGTTGACATCAATGAAAACACATAATCAATTCCTACATATTACCAATAATCTCCCCCTTTGGCATTGATGGAAACACTGAATGTGAAAAACATCCAAGTGCCAAGAAAATGCCAACAATCTCCAAGAAATTGACTCTCCCAAGATAACAACAAGGAACTGACTAATCTTTGACTGATCTGATATATCAGGTTCTCACTTTTTGAAATATCTTTCCCCCATAAGGAATATGCTTTGTGTTTTTCACATGGAGATCTCTCCCCCTTTGACATCAATGACAAAGAGCTGATGCCAAGGTATTTAACTAATCAGCTAATGACTCCCCCTGAGTAGTAACATCGTCTCATCAACCCAGATTAGAAGATATTTCTGATAAGCTCACTAGATTGATACATCTTTGCATCTCTAAGTCTCTTCCGAAGGGGTGGTGACCCCCAATTGATTTATGAGATATTTAAAATTATCTTTAGGAAATGATTTTGTTAGAATATCTTTAATATGTTCCTAAGTGGGTACATATACCAATCTGACTTCCTTTGCTTCAACCTTTTCTTTCAAGAAATTATATCTTATAGATATGTGTTTTGATTTGGAATGAAATATTGGATTCTTTGACATATCAATAGAAGCTATATTATCACAGTGAGTAAGAATAGGCTCATCATAAATTACCCTTATATTCTTCAACATTTGCTTCATCCATAAGATTTGTGTACAATTTGCTGCAACAACTACATATTTAGCTTAAGCAATAGATAATGAAGTGCATGATTATTTTTTGATAATCCATGAGACTAATTTCTTCCCAACAAAGAATGCACCACTTGTAGTTCTCTTCGGGTCATCAAAATATCCTTCCCAATCTAAGTTTGTATAGGCACATAATCTGAAATCATCATCCTTTGGATACCATAACCCATAATCTGTTGTTCCTTTGAAATATCTGAATATTCTTTTAATAATAATTTCACTATTTTCTATTGGATCAGACCGAAATCTAGAAGCAATGTAGACACCATTCATTATATCTGGTCTTGTCTAACTTAAGTATATTAGTCCACCAATCATTGATTTGTATCTAGTTGAGTTAACTTTAGGAGATTCGTCTTTCTTTGACAGTTTGCAACCGATTATCAAAGGGGTTCCAACTGGTTTTGAGTTTTCAAGTCCAAATTTCTTTTGCAGTTGTTTCACATATTTAGTTTGACAAATGAAAATACCTTTATTAGTCTGAGTGATCTACAGACCTAGGAAAAATTTCATCTCACCAATCATAGACATTTTAAATTAATTCTTCATGTCATTGGCAAATGCCATGCATAGATTTTCTTCTCCTCAAAATATGATATCATCAACAAAGACTTCAATGATCAATATGCTATCATGCTCAATCTTATAATATAAGTTGCTATCAGCATTACCTTTTCTAAATCCAAGCTTCAGAAGATGTTTATCCAATCTAGCATACCAAGCTCTAGGGGCTTGTTTCAATCCATATAAGGCTTTCCTCAATCTACAAACCATGTCCTTGTCCTTTGATAGTGAGAATTCATCAGGCTTCTCAATGTAGACTTCTTCTTCAAGATTTCCATTTAGGAATGCACATTTGACATCCATTTGATATACCTTGTAGTTCTTGTGTGCAGCATAGGCAAGAAATAGTCTTACTGCTTCAATCCTTGCAACCAGAGCATAAGTTTCATCATAATCAATTCCTTCTTGTTGTGAGTATCCTTTACAAACCAATCTAGCTTTGTTTCTTACAACCTGTCCTTCTTCATTTAATTTGTTTTTGAATACCCATTTAGTTCCAATAATATTTTTATCTTTAGGCCTAGGAATGAATTCCCATGTGTTATTCTTTTCTATCTGATTTAATTCCTCTTCCATTACTTTCATCCAATTCTCATCTTTACATGCTTCAATAATTGATTCTAGTTCAATTTGAGAAATTAAACATACCTCTTCAATAGCTAACCTTCTTCTTGTCATCACACATTTTCTCTTATGTCCAATGATATGATCTTCAAAATGATTCAACTTCACATACCTGGGAATCTTTGGATTATCTTGACTTTCTGACTCTTTATGCTCTTCAACAGTTACTGTGTAATTTTTTGATGTTACCAAAGCAACTGGATCAATGCTCTGACCTGATTCTTGCATTACTTGTTCTGATATGACAATCTTATCTTTTGGTCCATAGTCCTATGATTTGATCTGATTGTTTCTTTGCTCATCCACTCTAACATTTATGCTTTTCACTATCCTTTGCAATCTTTTGTTAAAACATCTATATGCTTTTCTCTTGGTAGAATAACCCAAGAATATTCTTTCATCACATCTAGGATCAAATTTCCCTATTCCATCATCTTTTCTGATATAGCATTTTCTTCCAAAAATTCTGAAATACATGATAGTAGGAGTATGAGTGAACCATAATTCATAAGGAGTCTTACCGATATCACCTTTTATGTGTATCCTATTGAAAGTGTATACTGCAGTATTGACAACTTCTCTCCAATAAATATCAGGCAATTTAGCTTCTATCATCATTGTCCTTGCAACATCTAAGATAGTTATGTTATTTCTTTCCACTACTCCATTCTGTTGTGGAGTTCTAGGTGCAGATAATTGTCTTTTGATTCCATATTTCTCACAAAAATTGTTGAATTCACCAAATGTAAATTCACCACCTTGATCTAATCTTAAGCATTTTATCTTCAATCTTATTTCTGTCTCAACCATAGCTTTGAATATTTTGAATTTGTCAAGGGCTTCTAATTTTTGTTTAAAAAATGCAACCCTCATCATTCTAGAGTAATCATCAATAAGAAACATAAAGTATCTATCTCCATGAAATCTTTTAGTCCTTGCTGGACCACATAGATTGGTATGAATAAGATCAAGAATTTCATTAGATCTATCATATATACTTTTGAAAGAAGTTCTAGCTTGCTTACCCATTTGACATTCTCTACATACTAGATTATGAGGCTTGATGATCTTGGGCAAATCTCTGACAACCTTTGTTGAACTGATATTTACTATGCAATCAAAATTCACATGACACATCCCTTTATGCCATAGCCAAATTTCATCAATCTGAGCAATCAAGCAAGTTTTCTCACCGAAGTTCAAATGAAAGATATTTCCTTTGGTTTGAGTTTCGGATGCAATTTCCAATCTAGATCTATTGATAATCTTGCATTTTCCATCTTTGAATTGCAAATGAAATCCTCTATCCACCATCTATCCTACACTCAAGAGATTATGCTTCAAACCTTCAACATAATAAAAACTGTTAGTATTGTTCTTACCATCCAAGGATATTGTTCCTTTTCATTTGATCTTGCATGCCTTGTTGTCTTCAAATCTGACTAGTCCACAATCAAATTCTTGCACAGTTAGGAATTTCCTTTTATCACCAATCATGTGGCCATGTGATAAACCACAGTCTATAACCCATTCATCTGTCTCTTCAATTTTAGAAGCTAGGGCTTTCTCCTTAGTATGAGTTTTATCATTGATAGGTTCTAGATATTCATCCTTGATAGCAATAAATACCCAATCTTTTCCACTACTTGAGCTTCCATTACTGAATCCACATACAGGTTCATTATCATCAAAATCATCAGTAATACAAAAATAATCATCACCAACATAGTAACATGATTTTTAATTATTCTTTCTCTATTTAGGTTTGATATGATATTCTGAATTAGGTTTATAAATCCTCAAAAATCTTTCATGATTCCTTGCAACTCTTTTAGGACATCTAGAAGCAAAGTGAGCAATCTTATTGCATGAAAAACATTTAAATGGAAATTTTCCTTCATACTTACTTCCAACTGGTCCTTTAGGGATTCTTCTAGCAATTAGGGATTCCAATTCTTCAAGTTCTCTATTCTCTCTTTCAATGTCTTCCATCTCTTTAGCATATAACTCTTTCCAATCTATCTTCTTCTTACTGGAGACAAATGCTTTAAATGTAGTTTCTATTTTAGTAGCATTTTGATCTCCAAGCTCTTCAAGTTCAAAAGCAGTCAATTTCCCAAGTAATGTATCTCTGGTAATAGGGGTATTTGACATTATTTGGAGTTCATTTATTGCAGTAGCTTTCATTTTGTAGGCTGAAGGTAAAACTCTTAGAATTTTTTAAATGATATCAACCTCATTAACCGATCCACTAAAACATTTGATTCCCATGACAATTTCATTCACTCTATCCATGAAAGAACTTATATTTTCATCTTCTTCCATCTTCAAATTTTCATATCTCACCTCGTAACCTTCAAGTTTTGCAATCTTTTCTACTTGGTCACCTTCATATAGAGTTTCAAGCTTCAACTAGATCTACTTTGTATTTTCCAGCTCTATGACATTCAACAATTGTTCATTTGATAGGGCACTTAACAATGCTTCTTTTTCTCTGACATCATTATCAACATTCTTCTATTCATTAGCAAGTGTCGGAGTTCCAGAACTAGGATCACGAGGTGTATAACCTTTTTCTGTTATCTCCCTTATCTCATCTCTAAGACATCTTAGATGAATCTTCATTCGCTCCTTCCATACTTTGTAATTTGTACCATCAAATTTGGGACTCTCTTTCCGGTAGAAATTAGATAAAGAACTTGATTCCATCATATCTCCTCAAGTAGTTAGGCTTCTATAAAGAGAACCTTGTTGTGATACCAATTGTTAGAATGAATCGAAGGAAAACTGAGAGGGGGGGTGAATTAGTTTTCCACAAGTTAAACAAATATTGTAGATTATAAACCTTCTACCAAAGCAAAATGAGAAAAACACTATGAAAGACAAAGCATGAGAGTACACAACAACAATATTTGACGTGGAAAACCCGGTGAAGGGAAAAACCATGGTGGGAAACCCTACCCACAATTAGATAATACTTCTACAGCAATATGTGAAAATATTACAATGGGGATTGCACTTGCAATCAGGCCAATTTCCTAGAGGATACTCCTCAACACAAAAGGGAAGTCTCACAGACTTCCATAATCATCGGACTATAATCCAAAGGAAATGAACTGTGGAAATATAATCTCCTAATGCTTGGTTAAATTTATAGTTAAGCACAATCGTTGCCCCTACAACACCAAACTATCCACACCACTTCACTAAATGATATATCCTTGTTTGCACATTTACCTCTCTTTGATAATGTAGACAAAAAGAATACCAACACCAAAATTACATAAGTATATCTCCTATATATACAAATCATCAACCTTGTTAATAAGGTTGGCAAAACCCTCAACCCTCAACTCATAATTACAAAAATTACATTAAATGATACGAAGATCGACCACCAGACCAATATTATGATTTATATTACATAGCATGGACCTAATTCAAATTCCTAAATAATTACATCCACCAAAAATCCCACCAAGATCAATCACAAAATGTTACACCAATTGGGAAAAACCCTCAGTGTCAATAACACAAAATATCTTATCGGACCCAAATAGGATCACCAAATCTTCACACTATCTAATGTAAAGCCACCAAATGATTGGGACATGATCAAGAACACCTTTAGCATGATAAGAATCATTTATAGAAGCTGCATCAAAACCACTTAACCATTTCATCAAATGTCATCAACCGGGACCAAGAACATCAACCGACAGTCTAGAACATAATCAATAGCTTCCAGAGCACCAAATCATGAATCAACCAAATATGACATACATATAATTATCATGAATATCCTCCCAAAAATGAAACGAACAACTTGAACATACTAGAGCAGAATCTCTAATAACCTCTACCAAAACCATGTCCAATCGGAGTAGTATTGACATCAATGACAACACATAATCAATTCCTGCATATTGCCAACACTCTTATCAAATCTTCATTGGTCAACGTCTCAAAGCTCAAGAACACAACCAATCAGCAACTGTTACAAAGAAAGATAACTTGTGATGTGACAAATCATGAACCATCTAAAATGAAGATACACAAGATCATCCCAAACAATAATCCAAAGTCTCAGCACAAGATCTGATCACACCGGAATACCAGAGGGAATACCAACATAAATACTAGCAGGAACCAGTAAACAAGCTACGAACCAAATCAAAAAATCTTTCCCAAACACACCAGAATAACTCATAGGAATATGTTGACATCAATGACAACAACATATCCTAGCAGCAACAATGAACAACCAATTCAAACAATCTCCTCAATAATCCAACACATTCGAGATAAGTGATCCCCCCATTTCTTACCTTCAACTGTATTCTTCAAATTTCTAAAAATACTGTTATGAGAATTCCTAAATGTTTGTTGCAACTTTTGTCCTTCCGTCAAGACAAAAACCCTTCAAATTCTTATTTTAATACTTACAACATTATAATGATAATTAAATACATTAAAGAAGGTTATCATGACTTAAAATATTGGTAGTGTCAACACAGGTAGGCTCAAATGTGCAAATTTAAAGAGAGGTCACGTCATTAATATAGCCTGTCACTTTAGCTTAAGCTTAGATTTGAAATTCAAAAGAGACATAATGACATTACTAAAAACAATTAATGCAATGGATGAAATAGGTGTACCCTCCCCCCCAACCTAAATGGCGAAAACTATCCACATGTGTCTGTTGGAAAGTTGGGAAGAATATGCTATGTGAAGTGATCATATTAATATAAATGTAGTAATACAAATGCATTTGCAAGAAATAATATACACAAGTTGTTAAGTACATGCCTGGAGCGTGAATTATGTATAAGATTCGGTCATTGTGGAAGTAAGTTGCATGTTGACCTAGTAAGCTGGTTATAAAAGCATAATGGAATGAAGTGGGGTGAATGTGGAAGACAAGACATGAGATGGAGTGATGGTAAATTTATTAACGAAGAAAGTACTCCCACAAAAAGTGGAAGTGTTTATCATGCATGCAAATATGTGACTAGGCAAAAGGTGGAACATCAAGTCCACCTTCTTCGACTGCAGGGGTTCTGAAACTTGAGGTAGCATTAAATTATTGTAGGAACTCCTATTTATAAGATGGCTTATGATAAACCTTTAGTCGATAACCATTGAACAGTAATTTGAATTGCACAGGGTCAATAATTATGAGTTGTACAGATCCATTAGGAAAAACTTCTGCAATTTCATAAGGGCCTAACCATCTTGTGTGTAGTTTTCCCATGTTATCTTTATATTTGGAATCATATAGGAGTGTCCAATCTCCTGGTTGAAACTTCTTATCCTTGATATATTTATCATGCCATTTGATTATTTGATTTTGTAGCATTTTTGTCTGATGCAAAGTTGATTTCTTTGTTTCATCCAAACCATTTAACTGCATGTTTCTTTCTTTCTATGTTGTAGATATTTCCATGTCAATCTCAAGTGTTATTCTTAATGTTTTATGTTTAAACTCAATTGGAAACATGGCTATTTTTCCATATAGAATTTCAAAAGGGGTAAAACCTGTGGTAGTTTTCCATGATGTTTTGTATGCCCATACTACTTCAGGTAGTCTGGTTGCCCAATCCTTTCTATGCAGAGCTAATATTTTGGTGAGAATAGTTTCAATCTCCCCATTTGTGATTTCAACCTGACCATTAGCCTAAGGATGGTAATGTATAGATTTTCTATGCCTGATATTGTACTCATTTACTAATGTCGTGACAAGAATGAAAGTAAAATTGAACCCCTTGATCTGTCACTATTTCCCTTAAAACTCCATAGTGTGTGAAAATTTCTTCATAAATAAATGTTGCAACTTTGTTGTCCCTTGCATGTTTCATGGCTCTGACTTCTACACATTTTGTCATATAGTCTGTGCAAACCAAGATGTAAGATTTTTCATTTGATAGAGGATAAATGGGTCCTACAAAATCAAGGCCCCATTTATAAAATGGGTAATTACCACTTGGGAATATAATGGCATTTCATCTGATCTCGTTCGTCTATCCATTCTTTGGCATCTATCACTTTTTTTGGTGTATTTTGCTACATCCCTATGTAGGGTAGGCCAATAGTAGCCTATATTTAGTATCTTAATGGTTGTCCTTTTGGCTGCAAAGGCCCTCATAGGGCTCATCATGGCATGCATGCAGGATGTCATAGGTCTCATCCTCTTGGACACATCTTCTCATCACCTGGTCTGGTCTAGTATAAAATAAGCACCCTGCAACCCATGATAAATTGAAGCTCTTCTCAACAAGTAATCTCCTTTCTTTTGGTGAAAAGTGAGAAAGAGTCCTATTAGCAACTAGGTAATCAGCTATGTCAACATACTGTTGTCACAAAAGTTTGCACCCTTGGCGATTAGGATTGATCACCAACCTTGTGAAACATGGAAACAACCTCCCAAGTGTGGGACTTGCAGAAGTGAGATTGAGTCTCCGAAGAAGGCCGACTTCCTTTCCAACCTGATACAGGTGTTGAACCAACCCAACACAAATAATCTAATGCTACTGATTTTTTGAGGGAAAAGGGGAAGAAGGATTGCTTGAAAAGGGAAAAGGTTTGCACCTAGATTGAACATTTGATCTTTCACCCTATATCTGAATAGAACATCAATAGAAAAACTTTGAGTATGCACAAATTTCTATTCTAGTTAGCCACCTATGTGTGAATGAGGGTTGGAATTTTATGAAATGAAGAGAGGAGCTGAGTCCAATTCACAGTCAACATCCATAGGAGAATCAACATAGACACTTACAACCTAGGAAATAAAAACATAATACATTCATACAAAAAGGTAAATTGTTACACAATTTACAAGAATTCAAAGAGGCAAGAATAAGCAAAGTCTATTAATGTCAAGGCAAGGCTACTAAATCATGAAAAAAAGGTATTTAGCTGAACAGAAAAGAAAAATGCTAAGAATTTTTTTTTAAAATGCCTTTATAGTTCAAGCATAACTCTGGATTGCACATCTAATGAAAACACTAACCCTACCTGGGTTAGGTTACAAAATATGTGAGAGGAGAAGGTGATTAGATTGATAGATCTGATAGCGTGCTAAATTCAGCCTCTAAAGGCATCCTCTACCCCTAGAAGAGTGAAAACCACCCCTCGGTGATGTAATCCATGTCAACAAGCATGGTTGGGCACACTTGTAGGGACAAAGGTCTCTATTCTACATTGAAGAGGGCATGGTGGTGTCCCAAATCAGCCCACAAAAGTCACATCTGGAGTAATGGCTTCAAAATCCAGTGGTTGGCATGAGATTGGGTCAAAGAATGGGCATAGACTGAGCAAAGAAAGACATCGACCATCGAATCAACAACTACCCTATATAGAGTAATCAAAACCGAACAACCACTGCAAATTCAAATGTCAACTATCAATCTGAGCGATTTGTGCGAAGATGGACATGCGAGATCTCTCCACATAGGCATCTACTAGGCCCAATCAATGATTAAAACATGGTTGTCTAATTAGGCCTTTATGAAGATCCGACGACCACAGATGTCTGACGTGGCACCCTGAGTCCACTCTTCCTTACTATGTTTGATCACTGAGCAACTATGTATACTGCATAGGATAAGGGGAATCACCATCCCCTTTATCTTTTCTTGGTCTTCTTATCCCATGGGTACCTTTATTGTCTATGTTTACCTCATGGGATAAGCCTTATTTCCTTATTCTGTGGGAATGCGCGGGATAAGAAATTCATTTGTTCCCTTGTATCCTCTGTTCTCTTATCCCACAAGCCTCTTTGAATCTTTGCTTTACCCCACGGGATAAGAATTTGTTACTTTTGCTCCATTTTGATTCTTATCCCGTGCAATCATACAGATGTCTTTATAACTCCGCGAGATAAGCAAAAACCTAGCTTTATTTCTTATCTCGCGACATCACATTGTGTCCCCCTCGACCTTGCGAGATAAGATAAAACAAATTGTCCCCATGTTGTTCTTTGATGCCAACTGGGGCCCACCTCAGTGACAAATAACATGCTGCAAATTGAGGCGGTCAATAAGATGACCCGGTCAATAACATGACATGTTATTGACATGAGTTGTTGATATAACATATTAGGCATGGGGTCAATAACACTCGTTTTATTGACACATCATATAATCGTCCAGTTATATGACTCTGCAATTTTTTTGAAGAAGCAGCTCACTCTACTAAGGCCGATAACACGACATGTTATCGGTATTGACTAACATGAAATGTTAGTCACATTGAAATCCTAGATCTGAGCTCTACTAAGGTTGGAACAAAAATTTCCAACATTTATGGTGACTCGGAGGGGGTGACAAGCCTGCTTGGCACATTGATTAGTAGCCTTATAAAGCACATTGATCAATAGCCTTATAAAGCCCATTGGGTGTAGAGTCAAAACCTGAAGCAAAAGATAATCTTTGCCCCCTACAACCTGGAACAAAAAATCAAAATTTGGCCATTCTGGAAGAGATGACCTATGCACGCGCACTTCTTGGAAAGCATGGAAAAAACTAACTAATATTTACATTTCTACAATAAGAGGCAAATGAAAGTTTTTGCCACTATAAAAAATGATCCTTTTGAAGGAGTTTATCTCCCTCAGTTCATGGTTTCAGTCATCAACCAACTGCAACAATTGAAGTATTTTGCATGCATACAATAAAGAATACATGTTGTTGATTTGGTGAAAGAAAACTCACCATTTACCTTGTTGATGTAGGGAATCCACATAAAATAAGCATTTGAAGCACATGGGGGCTAATCAAATGCACACTCAACAACAAGGGAAGAGTATTCAAGGAGGAGGCTAATATGAAAAGAATTAACCCTTGTGGAAGATGAAGAAATCTCTTCACACAAGGGAGAGTTGTTGCTATCACAACTGTCCTACTCATGGTATGAGTCGAAACCAAAGGAAAAGGCCTCAAACTCACATGAGGTGACAAGTATACCATATCTATGTCTTGATCTACACAAGGGGGTCCTCTGACACGTCAAATTAGAAACCTTGAAGCTTAGGTACATTGTTAGGTTGAGCAACCAAAAGACTATCTGCATTATCAATGTGTTGTTGCTCAACACCATCTAACTTGGTATGTTGGTCCTAAGTGAAACACTCAAGCTCAGGAACTTGATCCCTCGTGCTAAATGAAACATCTTCACACTGAATGAAGGCCTCATATTCAAAATCATTACATTCAGGGATAGGGGAGAACCAACATACATCATAATCATGTGTGCTGATATCTAGCTCATCACCACCAATCTCAAGCTCATGAGACACTTCACAGGAAGACTTAGAATCTTCAGATTGTCTCTCTGTTTCTGTTATGTCTTCTTCTTAGCGACAAATTGCAACAACCTTCGGGTCTTGGCAAGAAATCTTTGTCATGTGATGTGTTGTAGAAAGAAAATTACCTATAGCCACCTCAACATTATCCTGCTAAAAATTATGTGGCAGCCTCTTCTTAGGCACATCCTCTTCCTCATCCTCTTGCCAGTTTGAAAAGACAAAATCTCCTTATGGTACCAAGGCCTGAGGGGTACTCTTGTTTCTATAAGTGGCCTAAGAAATATGATTACTCCAATTCTGTCCTTGAGCAAGATTTCTCTTACACATATAGCCTTGACCTTGTTGTTGATAAGGCCCATTGTCTTGAGATTGCTTCCTCATGACAAAAACCAACTCATTATTAGGCCCCTCAATCTCTAAAGGTGGAGGAGGTGCAGGTATAAGTGCTCAACCTGAAGGATCCATTGGGAGTAAGGGCATTGAAAGCCTAGGAGGAAGCTTCCCTGCTTGAATTAAAAATCTTTCTGCCTTGATGGCAGTGTCATAAGCCTTTGGAAGGTTATCCCCTCCCAATGACTATATCATCACATCTATGTCACAAATGGTAGATGGCCTAACCAAAGAAGAGATTCTATCCCAAGTCTTTTGAAACCTATAATTAAAATCTGCCATAAATAAAATACATTCATACAAAAAGGTAAATTGTTACATAGTTTGCAAGAATTGAAAGAGGCAAGTATAAGCATAGCCTATTAATGTCAATGCAAGGCTGCTAAATCATGAAAACAAGTATTCAGCTGAAGATAAAAAAAAAAAGATGTCGAGAAAATTACTAAAATGCCTTTATAGTTCAGGCATAACTCTGGATTGCACATCTAATGAAAACCCTATCCCTACCTAGGTTAGGTTACAAAATATGAGAGAGGAGAAGATGATCAGATGGATAGATCTAATAGCATGCTAAATCTAGCCTCTGAAGGGATCCTCTACCTCTAGAAGAGCAAAAACCACCCCTTGGTAAAGCAATCCCTATCAACAAGCATGGTCGAGCACACTTGCAGGGACAAAGGTCTCTATTATGCATTGAAGAGGGCATGGTGGCATCTGAAATCAGCCCATAGAAGTCACCTCTGGAGTAATGGCATCAAAATTCGATGGTTGGTGTGAGATCAGGTCCAAGATCGGGCACCGACTAAGCAAAGTGAGACCTCAACCATCGAGTCGACAACTACCTTTCACAAACCAATCAAAACCCAATGGCCACTATGAACTCAAATGTCCACCATCAATCTAAGAGATTCGTGCAAAGATGGGTGTGTGAGATCTCTCCACATAGGCATCTAGCAAGCCCAATCAGTGATAAAAACTTGGACATTAGATTGGGCCTTTATGAAGATCCGATGACGGCAAATGTTCGACGTGGCACCCCGGGTCCACGCTTCCTTACTATGTTTGATTGTTGAGCAAATGGGAATCACCATCCCCTTTATCTTTGCTTGGTCTTCTTATCTCACAGGTCCCTTTGTTGTCTCTATTTACCTCACTGGATAAGCCTTATTTCCTTATCCCGTAGGAACACGTCGGATAAGGAAATCATATGTTCCCTTGTATCCTTTGTTCTCTTATCTCGTGAGCCTCTTTGATTCTTTTCTTTACCCCACGGGATAAGCATTTGTTACTTTTTCTCCCTTTTGATTCTTATCTCGCGCGACCATACTGATGTCTTTATAAATCCGCTAGATAAGCAAAATCGTATCTTTATTTCTTATCCCACGACATCACATTGTGTCCCCCTCGACCCTGCAGGATAAGAGAAAACACATTGTCCCCATGTTGTTATTTGATGTCGACTAGGGCCCGCCTCGGTGCCAAATAACACACTGCAAACTGAGGTGGTCAATAACATGACCCAGTCAATAACATGACATATTATTGACATGAGTTCTTGATATAGAATATTAGGCACGGGGTCAATAAAACTCGTGTTATTGACACATCATATAACCCTCATGTTATATGACTGCAAAATTTTTGAAGAAGCAACTAACTCTACTGAGGTTGATAACACGACGTGTTATTGGTATTGACTAACACGAAATGTTAGTCAATACTGAAATCCTGGATTTGAGCTCTACCAAGGTTAGCACAAAAATTTCCAACACATACCAAGGTGTATGAATAGTAATAGAGAACATATGTTCATCTAGGAATGATTCATCAATGACTTGACTATCTTCTTTGGTTGTCAACCTAGATAGAAAATTTGCTACCACATTTGCCCTTCCTAGTTTATGAATAATTGTAATATCAAATTATTTCATTAATAATACCCATCTTGGTAAGTTTCTTGTGATTGAAGGTTTTTTCATGAGATATTTAATAGTTGCATGATTTGTATGAACAAATATTTGATAACTAGTAATGTAATGTCTGAATTTATTGAGTGCTTATATGACTGCTAACATCTCTTTCTCTGTGACAATATAGTTGAATTCTGGTCCTTGCAAATTTTTGTTGATGAAGTAGATACAATTCTCCACTTTTTCTTCTTTCTACCCTAAGATAGCTCCAATTTCATAATTTGATGCTTTAGTATGGATATGGAAGGGATGTTCCCAATTAGGTCCCTTAAGGACGGGGCTTGAGTCAAGGATCTCTTCAAGTCAAAGAAGTCTTTTTCACACTGAGGTGTCCATTGGAATTCAACATCCTTTGTCAATAAACTATATAATAGACCTACCATACTATTGAAATCCTTTATAAACCTCTTGTAATAACCTACATGTCCTTAAAAACTTCTAACATCCTTTTGTTTACCAAGAGTAGAAAGATTGAGAATTACCTCAATCTTAGCAGGGTCAACCCTGATACTAACTTGTGAAATGAAATGGCCAAGAACTACTCCCTCCTGCATCATTATGAAACACTTTTTACTATTCAAAGATAGGTTGTGATCTTCATACCTTTATAAAAAAAATTCCAAGTGACTTAATGCTTCCTCATATGTCCCACCATAAACAATGAAGTCGTCCATGTATATCTCCATGCAATTATGTGAGATATCTGAGAATATACTTATGATTTCTCTTTGAAAAATAGTTACATCATTACACAATCCAAATGGGAATATGAAGTAGGAATAGGTTCCCCATGGATAGGTAGAAGTTGTTTTTTCTTGGTCCTCAGGTGCAATCTTTATCTGGTTATAGCCACTAAATCCATCTAGGAATGAAAAATCTTACCTGCTAGAGAATCCAAAACTTGGTCAATAAAAGGAAGTGGAAAGTGATCTTTCTTATTTTTAGCATTAATCTCTCTATAATCTACAAAGACCCAACATTTTCCATTCTTTTTAGAAATGATAATAAGAGGTGATACCCATTGGCTGTCAGAAATTAGGTAAATAAATCCCACATCTAATAATTTTTGTGTTCTTTTTTGACTATTTCAGTTAATGCAAGGTTAATTATCCTCTATGGTTGTCTTACTGTTCTACAATTCTCTCTGATATAGATTCTCTATGTACACAATTCAGGATACAAACCCTTCATGTCATGGTAATCCCATGCAAATGTTTGCTTGTGAGATTTAAGCAATTCTAACAAAGACATATTCTTCTCTTGATTGAGTTTATTGTTAATATTCAAACACTTGTCTAGTGATACTTCTACTTTGTGAGTCAATTCAATCATAGATTCTTCAGTAAGATTTGGCATTTATACCTCATATGGTAGTAGTGTATGAAGCAAATATTTAGCTGCAGGAAAGTTGGCCATACCGGAAATAGGAAGTATTGATTGTAATGGACATGCAGTACTTGACGAACAATCAACTAGTTGGTTAATTATTTCATAATGATTCTGAAGGATGTTGGAGAGTACTTCATCTTCCCCTTTAAGCTATAGGAAAGGATCCCTATCTATCACCATAAGTTGTGTGTCTGGATTCATTTCATCTACTTCTCCCCCTATATTAGGTCACACTAGTTGTTCCAAATCAAGTTGAGGTTTTGGTGGTGGATAAAGTGAAAGCTTTTTAGTTGACATGCCATCTGAAATTGTCATATCTCCTGACCTACAACTTATAAAAGCATATGTCCTAGCTAACAAAATAATGGGATATCCTCCTAGAGTTTTCTTTTGGAGAGAGAATCTTAAAATCAGCTAGGTATTCCCAAGAATCTAGGGTGACTACAAGGTCCTCTACCATACCATCAGATCTAACAGTAGAACTATCTACTAGTTGTAGGATGGTAGGGGTGGGTCTTAAATTAGTGATATTCAGATGCTACATGATATCCTTTGTCATCACATTGATAGATGCACCAAGATAAATTAGGGAATTTCAGACTTAGATTCCATTGATGACAACTCCACCCACAGGACTACCAGGGTCAGAATACTTAGGAACAGTCACCTTTGCAAGCATGATATCAACTAGTTGACCTACTACATGTACTATTTGTGGACCCTTTTTCTTTCTTCCTGGTTTCTTTAGACAAGCCTCTTTAGTTTCTTTACTATAGATTGGGACATCCTTGATGGCTTGGAATAAATGAATTTTGACACAAACATGTTTCAATTGATCTGTGAGGTCAAATATTGGTTCCTCTTTCAGTTTTGTTACTTCCATGTCAAGCCTTTGGGGAAATGGAGGTGTTGTATCATATTTTTGGGAATGATGTTGTATTTGACTCGGTTGTACATGTGGACTAGGTGAAATATCTTGCTCATGTTGTTCTATAGGTAAGTTAGTTATAACTGGAGAAGAAGGTGTTGGCAGAGTTGTTCCTGATCTGAGATGTATCACTTATGTTTATAGCATATGAAAGATATTGATTTGGATCAACAGAATAAACAGGTTGTTGTTGTGGTTTTCTATTAGGATTAAGAACATGTTGTGTTGGCAATTGAGTAGCTCTAGGTACACTAGTAGGTCTAGGTGCTTGCAAGTGAGGCTGTGGAGATGGTTGCATGTAACCAATAGGCTGGTTTGGCCATTGTTGTTCTCTCTTCCTTTGGTATTTTTGCTACTAATTCCCTTGATGTGGTTTCCAACCTCCTTGAGGTTGTTGCCATTGAGATGGGAAAATTTGATAATTGGGCTATGTATTTTGAGAATTATTCCAAGGTTCCATAACTTTGTGGAAAAGAAGGCTGCCATTGATTATTATGTGTATAATAATTTGGATAAGAACCATTAAAAGATAATGGGTCTGGTGGCATACCTTGTCTTGGAGCCCATGGCCTTCTTTGTGCAATGTAGAAAATTTGATCATCATCTCTGTCAACTGGCTTGAACTCTGGTGGAATTTGCTTACTCTCAATATGGGCTACTATTTTGCATCAGCAGTCTCTCTTCTTTCCTGTCTACATTGAGGACACTATTCTTCCAACATTGCCTCTACCTCCTCATGCTTCTTCTTGGCTTGAAGTGTATCCAACTGAGTAACCAGATTATTTATAATGTCTTGCTTAAAGTCTAACAACAAATGAATAATTTACATCCTTGAAGCTCCATTAAGAGAGGATTTACCCATACTAGATTGGTAACCTCTTCCTTTGTTGATAGTTACCCTGGAATAGTTCTTTCATATAGTTTTGATGTCATTCCAAGGAACTTGGGTGATGTCTCCTCCTACCACTAAGTCCAGGGCTTCTGTACAACTTTTATTTATCCCCTTAAGAAAGAGAAACTTTTGAGAGTCTTCATTGAGTGCATGATGTGGGGATTTTTGTAGACTAAACATGAACCTTGAAATATAGTCTTTTTGAATCTCATCTTCCTTTGTTGCATCCTAAAAATATCATCTCCCCTCATATCACTGCCTCTACAATATTCTTTGTATTTTTCAAGGAATTTTGTTTTCATGGTTTCTCGACTATCCACACCATCTCTTCCTAATATCATGAACCATCTTAATGTCAATTCCTTCAAAGTAGTAGGAAACAATTTAATCATGTGAGCATCAGTGGCGTAGTCATAACTCCTACAGAGGAATGTTAAATTCAAACAGGAAAGTATCTGGGCCCTCTGTTAGTAAACCATAGAACTTAGGAAGGACTGAAGTAGGAATTTCTTAATATTATTGATATCATTTTGGTCAGTGATAGGGAATTCAAAAGTGTTATAGTTAGGTGGATTTGGTTCCACCATCCTTTCTTGGTAGAGTATTAAAGCAAATGGATTGTCAAAAGGATTCTGGTAAACTGTATTTGTAAGGTGATTTTCAAGATTGTGGTAATTGGCAAATATATCAGCTAAAGGATTTATCTCTGGTTCTTCTTATGGTTGATTGTAGAACTCATCTAGGTGATTATCAAGATAAGGTTCATTAGGAAGGAATCTCCCTAAATCATCTCTTCTCATGACTCTATGCATCCAATATTAACTTGGTAATAGCAATGGATCATTACTCTATGGATCTAAAGGATTTTTTTAAAACAAACTGTTGCACTACTGGGAATAATCAATAACTAAAAATGACTACAATAGACTCCCTAGTTTGAAACCATCCCTGACAACGACGCCAAAAATGTTTCTCTCTTAATGGTTTTAATAACTAGACTTTGGGGCCATAACTTAGGGATTGGACATCCATACTAAGTAGTTATACTATCATCATGAAAGCTCATTTTCTTTCAACCCGAGGCGTATACTTGAAATGGGTTAGCAAAGTATATGCACTAGAGATCTTATTGTATCCATTCTATCTATGACTCAAAAGGAAATGATACTGAAAGTAAAGTGCTCTAAAAAGAATAACTTTAAAAAATCTACCTTCTAAAATAAACTAAAAAAATAGTAACTTAATCCATGGCAAGCAAAGAGGAAACTACTATGTCTGCCTTGGTTGTAGGAACATTCATAGGATGATTTCCAGTGGCTGTAGGAAGAGTCAACCACTAGGATGACAAACTAAATACTGAAAGAAAATAATTGTTGAATGCAAAAGGATGGAATTATCACTAAGTGGCCCCCCTTAGCAAGTCTTCCCAAAACTCAATTAATTGTTGCAAACTAGAAGACTATCTTATTGATTTGAAAATATTATTACATCATAGTTCTTGCTGAAAACTATTCTTTAATAAAACTAAAGACTGAAAATTACAATGGTTGATGTTCACCATCCCTGGGAAGGGATATCCGAATTTATTTATAGAAAATAAACTCCTAACTAACTTTAACCATCGACAAGTCTGATGGTCTTGAAAAGCACTAAGAGGGGGGGTGAATCAATGCCACCAAAACAAGCATAACTTTAAACTCTAATCGGTAGATGAACTTAACTAAGAATTTGAATGAAATACATGCTATCCAAAATGAAATAACAACATCCACATAAAGTAGAACATCCACCATAACACGTGTTTATACGTGGAAAACCCAAATAGGTAAATACCATGATGAGATGGAACTCACAAGTTAACTATTTGTAATAATAGAAAACTAACTGGTTAAGGTCTTACAAAGTGCTCTGCTAGGAGCGAATCTTGTTAGAGATCCCAAGCTTGATTAGAAGCTTATACCCTGTTAAGAGGAGTACCTTGTTAAGAGTAACCTTGCTGGAGGATTTTAGAATTTAAACTAATGGATCACCTTGTTAGAGGATTTGTACAATGAAGCTTGTTAGAGCTTACCCGGTTAGGGGATTTGACTCTGTTGTAATGATTAGGAAACAACAAGAAAGATTTGATTAGTTCTGAGTAGCACAAGACTTTCTTGATCAAATCATTCTAAGTACATTCAACACTGCTCTTATTCTAAACACTTATCTCTCTTCAACAAAAGATTTCATTATTTATACATATCAGTATTCTCATAAAAACTCCTCTTCTATATCAGTTCTCATTCTTTAAATGATTCACTAAGATGTCTTTAAATAGACATACAAATCTTATGTCGGTCATAGGAACACAATTTCCTAGGTATAGTGTATCTAGACATAAAAACATAACTCATCACAAAAATGACTGCCAAACAAAAAGTGATGGTAACTCATAACTAAAATGGATATCGATTAAAACAGTCAATACCGGTTGGAACAAAATATGTGAACCATTGTCCTAGAATCTTCTGCTCGATCTTCTTCTTCAACTTTATCTTCATTTTGATGCTGACTTAATGTAACCACGGGTTATCTCTTAGGCACATACCGGTTGACACAGAGTACCGGTTAGAGATAGACCTTAAACATATCGGTTAATAGTGTAAATCAATGAAGTTACACCGGTAGTCAATGTAATAATATGTGTGTGTGAGTGTGTTTCATCAATGACAACAAGTGATGAATACATGATAATCATCATCAAGCCAACAAGGTCCACTCCAAGAATATTAGGAGGATGCCATTTATTATAACATAAGAAAGAGGAGAGGGAGTTACACTTCGAATAGGAAATAGTCAAGTTATTTCAATAGCAGAGGAAATCTAGCATAACTATCCCTCCTAGATCTATTCTCCTACAAGCATGAATATTGAAGTTTCATTATTACACTATATGAGTTGTAGATAACCAGTCATTGACTCCTTCAATTCTCATCTTACTGTGACTTTGTCTTCAACCAGTTAACTAGCATTAACTTTCATGTTGTGAGTCCTTGACCATTTCTGCTTCTTTATTTACTCCTGCATCATGTCAATAGTGTGTACAAAACAAAGGTACACCCATTTCATGTCAAAATAATCTTTATCTAACTACATGCAAGATTAATATGGATAAATCACATAGAATGGTCACCTCATCATTCATCATATTTAACCAATAAATAAAAGTATAAAGGGTAAGCTTATGACTACTTTTGTCAAGTTCATTGAAACATAATATGACCAGTATTTAATAGAGTATTAGGACTTAAACAGTATCTAAACCCTTTGTCAGTACTAGTAAAAATATTAAAGAGATAAAATTGAGTCATTATTTGAGCTCATCAGGTATCTCCCTACCTACCTCTCTATCTTCTTCCTTCCCTCACCACTTATCTCTATATTACCTCTCTCCTCTCTCTCCTCTCTCTCTCTCTTCCCTAAATGCATACCCTCAACTTCCAACCCTAAACCCTATACCATAAAATCTATAATCTAAACCCAAAGTTATAACATTAATAATATAAAATTTAACCTAAAAGTATCTATTTAATCCCTAAATCCTATGTGCTATATACTAAAATTTAACTTTAATAATTTAACACTAAAACCTAAAAAATTTAAATTTAATTCTAAATCCCCAATTCTCAATCCTCCATCCTAAACCCTATAACCTCAACACTACACCATATACCCTTGAATATCAATCCTAAATCCTATACCCTCAACCCTAAACCATATACCCTCCACTATATACTCACAACCCTCAACATAAACTATATACCCTCTATACTCAACATTATACCCTATACCATCAACCCTAAGGGAGAGAGAGGGAGAGAGGAGATTTATAGAGACAAGTGGAGAGAGAGAGAGATATATATATAATTAGATAGGGAAGGAGAGACATAGAGAGAGGTGAGACAAATAGTAGTGGAGAGAGAGGAATGAGAGAGATTGGTATGGAGGGAAGGTGGTAGAGAGTCAGGGAGATAAAATTATAGAGGGGGGAAGGAGAAGTAGGTAGAGAGATATAGAGAGAGAGAGGTAGGCCAAGAGGGAGAGAAGTATATAGAAAGAAAGATAGAGATATGCAAAGAAATAGAGGTAGGGAGGTAGCTATGGGAAGTGTGTAAAGAGAAAGAGGATACAAATAGTATAGAGTTAAGGGTGAGAGAGAGAGGTAGAGAGATAGGTATAGATCTTAAGGGAGAGAGGAGATAGTGAGATAGAGAGAGGTAGAGAGGGATATAGGAAGAGTTTCATCTTAAGATCCACCTTTGGTCCCCCATCTTGGTCCTACTTACCCATCCTATAAAGGATAAAAAAGAAAACACTTGACACCATATTATATAACTCCCCATATCTTTCAACCTTTAGAGGTTCCTTATGTTTCTAATATTCCTAGAGAAAAAGAAGAAAATAAATTTATGTTGAGTGATACCCATCCTCCTTCAATATAAGCTTCAAATCATAACCACAAAATTGTAGTGCAAGATAATGCCAAAGAAGGTGCCATGCCAAGGCGAGTGAGTTCATTGTAGGAAGTGAGTCCTCCCCTACATAGTTGAATGTTGATTCGGTCCTACCTTCTCAACCTTACTTACCATCACCCACCAATAGAGAGGAGCCTTGCCTTTCATAACCTTTCCAAAATTTGAAGTTGTCAATTCCAAGAAATTCTTCTCCTCCTCTTATCAAATCACCTATAGTGATCAATTTGGATGATGATTCTAACACTTTTTAAAATGATGAATTTTCTTTAATATTTTTGAAAGCACTAAATTTAGCTCCTGGTGACACACATTGTGATCCATCATTAGATCATGGTCCATGTTTGGCACTAGACATAGCTCCATCTACTATACTATCTATAGCTCCTTTACCATCCTTGCACAATGATGAGGAATATTGGGAGACGGATGATTTGCTAGATTAGCTCATTAATGAAATAACACTTTGTTTTGTGTTTTTTCTCGAATGAAATGTGATTCACTATGATGTGCTTCTTGTCATGTATTTTAGTTTATTGATCTCTCTTTAGTTGACCTCTGAGTCTCTATTGACACAATGATACAAAGAGACCAATCCTGTTGTAAAATTCCTCTACTTGTACATTCTTCTATATGTCATATATATGCTATGTTCTAAATGTGCTTTTGGTGTAAATATACTTTCATGTTGTCTTTTAGGGATGACGTAAAGTGTTGAGGATTTTTGGTCTCTTCCATGTTGACTCAAAAAGAACCTTTATTCATCTCATGTTCTCTTCTTCCATTGTGCTTGTAGTTCAATTGAATTTGGGGGATGAAGTCAAATTTAAAACAACCATATTGATATACATGAATTATCTTATGTACATACTAACCCTAGATTATTGATCTCTTATGCACTCTTACATGTTTTGTGATTTTCACCTTTGGCTTGCCAATGTTCGGGGGTAGTTCACTGTTGTGATGTACTTGTCTTTGGATGTATGCATGCTAACTTGAAGCAATTGCACTTGACTAGCATATACAATCACTTTAACATGGGGAAATATAATCCATTATACATTATACTTTGTACACACACCACCAGATTGGTCTATACACTTTTATCACACACTATGATTTTCTTGGTGCCACTATAGCACCCCTTTTTTAGTCCCATATCAAAAAAATTGTGTGTTGCCACTATAGCACTCATCTTGCAGTCTCATATTTATATTAGTTAAAAAAATAGTGAGTTTTTTCTTTATAATCTCCATTGGCATGAAACTCACTTAGCATAACTCAACTTACTAGACCTATGTGACTTAGCATGAGTCAACTAGCATAACACAACCTACTAGACCTATGTGACTTCCTTTTGTAACATGACTCCTAGTAAGAATCCTATGATTCTTACTAGGCCTAGAGGTCATGCCTTGTGTTTTATGGCTCTTAATAAGTTGCCAAGGATCTTACTAGTCCCTAGATGCCATACCCTTTTTTTTCTTTCATGATCCATGTGTTTTTACCTATGTTGATCATGTTTCTCCTTTTATCTTGTTATTTTTGATTGATGAGATCTTAAATCTTGCGGACTACTACCTTTTAAAGATTAGTGTTAGTGCTAAATGTAGTGTCATAAATTGTAACCCTTTACAATATCACACTCATTTGGGCTCACTTTGGTAAATTTGCCTTATGCTCCTGATTTATGCTTGACTTTGCTTATTTTTAGGAACATTTTCAGAGGCTAAGTGTGATCCCCTACTCAAAGACCTTTTCCTATCTTTAAATGGTAGGACTAGTGAACCTAGCACCCCTGTCCTCCTACACTAGGGAACCTAGTGCCCCTATCTAGGAATTTTGGCCCCAAATCTAAAATCATAAGGTCAGCTTTGTGAGTAGCAAGAAAGTGCACACCAATGTTGATCATGATAAAATATTAAACCCAAAAATTTGTAAGTTTTATATAAATACAACTCCTCTCAATTGAACATCTATCTCCTATAAACACAATTCAATTCTTTTGAGCATTCAATCAAGCATCTTCGAGGTTATTAAGAATTTTGCAATCAATGATTCAATAATTCAAGGTCAATAATCATGATCAAGTTTTATGTGTTCCTCTTTGATGAAGATGAGCATTAACATCAACCGATCAACATAAATATTTGTGTGAGGCTTCGAGGAAAGGGTTTCACATCAATGGTGTCATTTGTCATTTCAACCACTTCCTTTAAGGTTTTTAGCCTCTAACCTACTAGGGGTAATCTCCCTTTCATCCAACATTATTGTAGTGAAGGTGAAAATTTTAGCACATGGTTTGACTTAGAAAACCACCTATACAACACAATATTTTTTCCTTGTTTGTGTGTGTAGGTTACAAATCCAATAGTTTAAAGTTGTTCAACTGCACAAAGAAAACTAAAATGTGTAGTCCCAAAATTTGAACAAGAAAAAAACCATGGACTATGCCAATTAGTTCACCTATTCGACACTTTTAGGATGAATTTTAGAGGAAAATATCTACAAAGCCTCCTGAGCGGGAATCCAAAGCCTCAACTAACAAAGGTATAGGACTAGGTTTCCTATATCCATATTCAAGCATTTTCAGCTCTAAACTCTAGTTAAAGGTTCTTATCAACCTCTTTATTTTATATTTGTACTTATATGTTTGTTTCTAGTTCTATGTATGTCTGTTTATGATTAATATTTTAATTTCCTATCATTTTGCCTAGAGATTGCATTTTCATATCATAATCACATCCAATCATATCAAATAAAAAAGGGGAATAATAATCATAGTGTTCATCTCTCCTTGAGGAATAATTTTGAACCTAATTAATTATTCTCTCATTAAAATGGTCAAAGGATTGGAAATTGTGAATAAATAAGTTCATAGTGTACTTTCCTAGGAAAGGTTCCATTTCCATACATTTCAAATAAAGTGCAGAAGTTGTGTCATACCAAAATTGATCAGGTTAGGTTTCTAAGCTTAGAGCTTCATGTCAACCATATAAACACAACATTACCTCCTTTTCCTATTGCTTCTTACAAATCCATGCAAGATGTGCAGGATGCCTTCTCAAATGTTGGATTTTTTTGGGGGGTTGGATCATGATGTGGATGTGCATGATTTTGAATTGGTGATTTTTCACCTAAAAATGGTCACATGGAAATAGGCTTACAAAATGGATTGTGTAGATGTCATCACATATATGAGATATTCAGGTATCGATATTTTCTATTCTACCTGGTGTTGTATCAAAATTCCTAGTTTTTCCATCTCTACATGCATTTGGCTATGGTGGATGCCTCTATTGATCCACAAAGACTCTTCTAGGGATTGGCATGGAACTACTTTCTCTTGGTCCCTTTTGACTATTATAAGTTTTTAGAAATAATTTTGGTCTCAATGAAAATTGATTTAAGTCCAAAGGAGGTCACTTTTAGAATAAGTGATAGACAAAGTGGTTTGATGATGAAATCCAAGGTTCCCTGTGAATGGTTCTTCAAAGTCCATTTCACTGTGATTCTCATCCATGGTTTTAAAGAGGATCTTTTTAGACTGATATTTTTTATTAATTGTGTACTTGCTATAGGACTAGTTTATTAGCTAGATGTTATAGAATGAAATTTTGGAGTAAATTAAAATAAAAATCCAATCTATGAGTTCCCTCTTTCCAATTGAGGTATTATAGTAGTGAATAGATCAATCAAACACTTATTCACACTAAAGCTAGTTGGTTTGGATTTAGATCTAATTAATAATTCACAAAATTATGATCTAGATGGTTATGTGACTATTATTAAGCTTTTAATTTTATTCATACATGAGAACATTCCACTGTTTGAGGCCTAATGAGCGTCAATTATTGATTCGTCAAATGTCTACATAGAATTGACACACATTTTGGCAGCGCCTATTCACCCAGGAGAGGCCTTATAAAAGACAATTAAAAAATTTGATCATTTGAGGCTAATGAATCAAGGTATTCAAGTGAAAGTTATGAAACTAGAATGTAGTATGGAGAGATTCAAATTATATTGGAAATATAGGTAGGAAATTCGTCACTCGAAGCTAAACTTTGAAGATGTTGCCATTAATTGAGACCTGAGAAGAATTATGGTATCAAGTACAAGAATCACTTGGTTTCCATCATGAGGCAAATGAAATTGAAGTAGAGGGAAAATATGAAGGGCTAGAGGAGGTAGAAGAAGGGAAGGAAGTTTTAAAATAACCAGAGGCTCAACAAGTCTAAGATCTCTTAGCCACAAGATTGGCCCACCTCCATTATACTATGTGGCCAATAAAGTGGGTATCTTGCTTCACAATATTTTGAGATCATATGAGTAGTAGAGGGTGTAGATATATCTCTCATTACCTCTCCTCAAATCTAGAAATAAAGAGTAGATTACAATTGCAATATTTAGGTGAGTAAGAAGAGAAGGAGAAAGAGGAACTCATGATAGCTCAATCTGCACAACCCTTGCCAACAATGGGTGGATAGGTAAGTATTTCTTACAATATTCATACCAATCAGCCTTTTATACCTCCTCCCATTCTTTCTCCCACACCATCACTGTATCCCTTTTCTTACACTCAACTCACATCCCCCCCACCTGTCATCTCTTCTCCACTTATCACAAAAAAAATGCTCTTCCTCTCTTAAACCTTCATCCTTTTTCACCATCTACTTTAATGTTGTAACTAAAATTAGTTTCCAACCAAGAAACTACCACCTCCCAACAATAGGTAATTATCCCATATGGTTTTCTACAATATTTTCCTTTTGCTAGATGAGTCATAAGGAATCATTCAATCCTCAACATACTTTCATCAACAAACCAAGACCACCAAGAGAGCCCATGAAGCTTGTCTTGAGATAAAGAGAAAGAAAGAAGGCCTATCTCCCAACATGCCTTAAATGTGGCCATTGTATGATCCGTAAAAAAAAACCTAATAATTTCTCATATGACTCCATGTGTCATCAAGCCACGGGAGCATTAGTCTCTCTTTCTCACAATGGACCCAAAGATAAGGTTGATATCATGAAAGATACACAAAAGTTTGTGACCATTGATTTCATCAAATCAAGCTAGAGGACTAAGAAGAAGTATTAATAAACATGAGTCAAGGGCATTGTTTATAGGCTAATAATTGAAAATAAGACTAGAGACATGAAAATTAGTCAATTGATGGTAGAGCATCAAGGAAGAGTTACTAAGGAAATATTTTTAATCAAGCAGAGACAAAAGACCAAGTTTTAGACTGAGTTAGTTGATGCTCAAGTGCTTATTGAATTTTTGAAATAAGGTAGGATTAATGTTAAGAGTCTATTAAGAGAAAGAATAAAGGAAATGACTTAGGCTCACAAGAATCTAGATAATTATAGAAAGAACTCCAGGCTTGAGAACAATATATTGTGTAATTGAAAGAATAATTAAATCAATTATCACAAGCCTCTTCTATCCTCCCCATGGTCCAAGAGCTATATGTTTATTTTTGGGAGTGAATCAAAGAAGTGGCTTTGCATTTGAAGCCCACGGTTAAGTTTATTCCATATTTCAATCTTTGACCATTGAAGTGATGCCACTATCAAGAAAACTCTATCATTTGTTTCACTAAAGTTTGTTGATTCACATCTACTGGTACAAAAATCATACAATTATTTAGAGGAGATTCTACAAGCTACATAGTAGAGAAGAAATGACTAATGGCTATGAAGTTAAATGACTTCCCAAGGTACAATAAGACTACTTTGGAATGAAAGGAACATTTGAATTCCTTAGAAAAGGTCATTCTAGAGATAAAGGGACACATTGAACAAATAGTCTAATTAGGACCTCCCTCCCCATTTCTCAAGGATAAAACAATTCTATCTAAAGATCAAGTGCAAGAATTGATTGAAAATAAGTATAAATATCTGACATCTTTCCATAGTTTGAGCTAATCATTGAGTGTACTAGAGGTAGAGATAGATGTTCAACAACTCTCTCAACTAGAATTTCACATGCAATCTATAATACAAAGCATGTACAATTTATCATTCAAAGATATTATTGATTTGAATAGTCTATCAGGATCTGAAGAAAAAGGAACAACCTTTTGAAGTAGAGTGGGCATATTTGCAACTCACCCTTTAGAAGCTTTGAGGATGTTTTTTCTTTACATCACTTTCATATTTTTAAAATTTTGGGTCTATGAACCAAATCTTTTGGGTCCTCATCTTTGCAAGAAAATATTTTCTAATAGTCACTAGAATTGTAGAGGTGAACTCTATATATATTTATTTGATACAAGGAATCAATAGAAATAATGTTTCTACAATTTCATTATAAGGAATCAATAGAAATGATATTTTCCATTTATTCTTTCAAGTGGAGTTTACAGAAGAGAAGTGTATTATTTTTTATCTAAGTTCTTTTATGACACTTTCCTTTTAAAAGAGTTGAGATGCATGTCACTCCCATGTGTATCTTCATACAAAGGATTTCTAAGAACTTATTTTGATCGTAACATTGGTTGAATAAAATACATAGCATCATGATGTGCATTAAAAAGGGTGAAAGAGAACACTATTTATTTTTCCTAATGCATTTCATCATAGGATCCATGTGTCCCTTTTGTGCTAAATTTTGAATAATCACAAAGGAGGTACTCTTAGGAGTCACACTATTGGTTTGAGGCTCTAAAATCGTTCACCAAGTGGGTCCCAAAGAAAGAGAAATAAAAGAGCCATGTGTCACCAACATATTTTTTTGGAGTGAAGAAATTTATGACAAGATAAATTTGTTGCATTATTGGCTGAATGATCTTATTTTAATAATCGCACTAGTTCATGCAAAATCAGAGGGGAAGTGACTATAAGTTTCAACAAAAATAGATAATGTATGTTTTTTATTCTTATATGATTGTGGTAGAGATACCTGGTTAGCTTTTATTTATCTTAATATCACCACCATGATGTTCAATTGCATGTCTTATAAATATGCATGTAATAGATGTAAAATTGGCTAGCATTTTTTCAAAACACAGTAATTTTGGATTCCAATGACCTTTAACAGGTGCTTCTCATGAAAGGATATGAATATTGTACTATGGGAAAGTATGGGGTTATGCATTTTACTCTCCTTTCAAGAATGAAGAGCCCATAATATATTTTGCTCATAATCTCAAGAGTTATTGGTTCTTACCTATTATAAAAATAACTTGTGTAATTCTTGGCATAAATATAAATTTTATTAGTGCTTTTAAATCATCAAATCTACTCTTTTGAAAATCTCTCATTGTCCTATTATTACCTATAATTATGCTATACCTTTATAAGATTGAAATATGGGGCATCACCTTAGGATTATGTAGTAGTCAATTCCATTTCAATTCTTGGGGCATCACCTTAGGATTATGTAGTAGTCAATTTCATTTTGTATCTCTTTTTTCACTTTTCCTATACTACAAACTTATAAGAAGATCTAACTTCTATAAAACTTGATGGTAATTTTATAAATCATAGTCTCATGACCATGAAATTCCCCATTGTTGGTCTTTGAATGCAGATTTGAGCATGAAAAAAGTTCTTATTAGCCTCATTTGGATCTAAGGTTAAGTCAAAATATCTAGATAACATGTCTTCTATAGTTGAATTTATTACTTCTATAATTAAATCCTCAATTTGATCAATTATTGTGCATTTTTTATGACTTGATTTTGACTCATTTTTCTAGAGGAGTCCAAGGGGTCATTTTTCTAGAGGAGTCCCATAGGTCTCCTATAGGGAATGCTTAGCATTATATTGTGTGTTACTTTAATTAGGGCTCATAGAGGGGATCTAATTCACATTATTATCAATAATGGTATGTAAGAGGGGTAAGGTTTCCTTAGTTTCTTCAACCTTAAGTACTTTGCCAAATGAACAAAATAGCTCAAAATTAGAAGCCTATAAAATTGGAGAGATATTTTTACAGTAACCCACTTAAGAATTGTGAAAGTAAAATGTCAGATTCTAACAACTTAGGAGACCATTACTCACTCCACATAGGTCTAGTAACTAAGGGGGACCGATGGCAGAGTGAAAAGGAGTAGGAATCCCAAATTTCAAATTGGGAAATGGCGGATTTCTTGGAGATTGCAGTCTCTCTGGGACCAAATTTGCAAACAGGCAGGAGGTCAGGCATCACAAGGGTCAAAAGAGGACAAGGAAAAAAAAAACTGGGAGAGGATTAAGATTCAAAAACCGGGGACCCACACGACAGAGGTAAAGGTAAAAAATGGTCTTCTCTCTTTGGAGTGAAGCCGCTGGCTAAATCTGGGCTTCCAGAAGTTACAAATACCTTAAACCCAGCCTCTAGACTGGTTGCTATCTCTGTTTCGGACAAAGTGGTTGACATGACTATAGCTGGCCTATCCATGACATTAGTGGGATGATTCTCTGGTTTCAGGCCTAACATCGACGATGTTAGGAATTTCATAAGGAGAAAATGGCTTGTAAAAGGTCAAGTGGATGTGGAAGCTCTACCTAAAGGGTTTTTTACCTTTAGTTTTAACTCTGAAGAAGACATGAATAAAGCTCTTTGTGAAGGCCCCTAGATGTTTGGTAAGTCATCCCTGGCTCTTCAGAAATGGGCCCCGAACCTTGCCCTTGACGAGTCCTTTGTTTCTGCACCTGTATGGACACACCTCTCGGGTCTCCCACTGGAATACTGGAATGAGGAAGTTTTCAAGGGTATTGTGAAATCCTTTGGAGAAATCCTGACGATTGACCCGATGACGGCGGCTAAATCAAGCTTAGTCTTTTCTCGTATCTGCATAAATGTTAATCAAATGATGGATATGCCTCAATCCATAGAAATAATATCTAAGCTTGGAAAATGGTCACAAACTATTGAATACAAATCTCTTCCATTTGCCTACTTCCACTACAAAAAATCTAGGCATTGGGCAAAATCATGTCTGCTCAAGAAAAGAAAGGAAAGCAAGACTGATAGCAACATCAAGAACAAAAATATCTGGCAAACGGTAAATACAAAAGGAGACCCACCAATTGAATGTAATCAAATTAAGGATGTAACAGATTTAGCAAATGAAGTCAGGAGGAATGGGATCAGCAGTAATGATAAACAAGACTGTGTCTACTCCAACAACCAACCAGAGAGCTCTAAAGAAGTAGAGAAAGGTATTGAGTAGAACAATAAAAATAACCCAGAGGAGCAGGAGGTTGGATCTGTTAGTCAGGAGAAGGAAGAAACTATCCTGGACCAGGAGGCTAGATTTGTTAGTCAGGAGAAGGAAGAAATCATTCCAGCCACATCACTCTCAAAATCGGTCGAGGAAGACTTTAATGAAGCTCAAGACCCTTTTGACATTGAGCCCTTACTGCTTTTAACTAATGGAAGTCCAAAGCCACTTCTATGTAAAACCCCTCCTCAAAGCATGGATTTACTGGATGGAAATCTCTGGATTCTTGGTTCTAGAGAAGGAAAAATGAACAAGGACAAACTCAATGGAGGAATCTCAACTAGAAGCAAGATCAAGAAAAAGGAAGATGTTGGAAGTCATAACAAAAAGCAGGGAAGGCCATCCCTAAAACATCAAAGGGAACAGGAAAGCTGGAAGAACCATGTTGATGGAACACAATGTTCCATTGAGTCAGCCCTATCCCTAGTTAAAGTATGAAGATAATATCCTAGAATATCAGAGGGTTGAATGCCCCTCATAAGCAGGATGTGTTGTGAAACATCATAAGAGATCACAAACCAGATGTGGTCCTGGTTCAGGAAACCAAGATGTCTAAGGAAAAATTTGAAAAGATTAGAATTTTCAAGGAAAATGGGGTCATAGGATCCAACTCGCCCAACACCAAAACTGGGAGAGTTAAATATTGGAACAGCCTGGCAGCTGACAGACTCAAGTTTGTTGATCAAAGCTAGATTATTATGGGAGATTTCAATACTCTGCTCAAAGAGGAAGAGGAAGAGAAGATGGGAGGTATCCCTTTACAACTTGATGGGAAACAAGACCTTATGGATTTCATAAATGATCAAGCTCTCATTGATGTGGATCTCCAGGGCATCAACTACACCTGGACCAATAGAAGAACCGAAGCTGATATGATTCAAGTTAAGTTTGATAGATCTTTAATTTCACCTGACTGGTTTTCTAAGTATAGCTGCTCCCTTGCTTCTATCATCAAAATTGGGTCTAACCAATACCCCATCTCCTTTACTACCAACTCTTTTTTGGCCAAGAGAAACTTCCCTTTTAGATTTGAAAAAGATTGGATTTCCCATCCTTCTCTGGAAGCTCGTATTACTGAATGGTGGAATTCTGAAGTGGAGGGTATGACTCTTTTTAGAATTGCCAAAAAGCTCAATATCTTAAAAGCTAAAATTAAAATCAGGAACAAAGAGATTTTTGGTGATATTTTCAAGAGCAAAATTCAAGTCAAAGCATAAATAAAGGAGGTTCAAGATAGAATCCAAGAGGTTGGGTTGTCTAAAAATCTTAGGATGGCCGAAAATGATCTTTTATCCAAATACCACACCATCATTTCCAATGAAGAGATGTTCTGGAGACAAAGATCCAGAGCCTTGTTCCTAAAGGAAGGAGATAAAAACACTCAGTTCTTTCAATTAACTACTCTTAAGCATAGGGCAGCCAATAGAATAGCCAGTCTATCCTGCAACAAAGGCATCCTAACTGAGGATAGCGATATCAGAAAGGAAGCTCTTGAGCATTTCAGCACCCTGTTAGAAGATGTGGATAACCTGGATTTCAGCAATCAAAACACCCTTTTGCAAGCTATTCCTTCAATCCTGACAGAAGCTAATAACAACCTTTTATCCTGTATTCCCTCTAATCTAGAAATAAAAAAGGCGGTGTTCTCCTTTCAGGAAGAAAAATCCCCTGGTCCGGACGACTTCCCTATGTTCTTCTTCCAAAACTTTTGGCACATAGTGGAGGCTGACATCTGCAATGGTGTCAAATAATTCTTTGGCTCTAGAAGACTCCTTAAGGAATTGAATGCCACCTTCATTGTCCTTATTCCAAAGATCCCCAGTGTTGATTCTCTCAACAAGTTTAGACCTATTAGCTTGTGTAACTCTATTTACAAGATTTTATCCAACGTCCTGACTTCTAGGTTGCTGGAAATTCTTCCTAGGATTATCTCTGTCTTGCAGAATGGCTTTGTCCCTAGAAGACAGATTTTGGACTCAATCATATCCGTTCATGAAAATATCCACTCCCTGAAAGTGGCGAATAACCAGGGCTTCTTCCTAAAGTTAGACATGGCTAAAGCTTTTGATAGAGTAAACTAGCAGTTTCTCCTTAGGATCATGAAAGCATTTGGTTTTGGTGTCAAAGTTATTTAGCTTTGTTCTCAACTTATGGAAACTTCCTCCTCTGTTGTTATTGTCAATGGCTCCCCGTCTAGTTTCTTCAAAAGCTCCAGAGGTCTCAGATAGGGGGACCCCATATCCCCTATCTTGTTCACTATTCTAACTAAATGTCTGGGCAGATTTATTCTTAAAAATGTGGAAGATTGCAAGCTTAAGGGTTTGAAACCTTCTTCCTCCAATGTTGTTTGCTCTCATGAACAATTTGTTGATGACTCTATTACCATGGGGGAAGCCACCATTCTGGAAGCTAAGAACATGAAGAATATTCTAAACACTTATGAATCTACCTCTGGCCAAAAAATCAACTGGGATAAAAGTTCTTTGTTCTTCATCAATACCCCGGTCCAAAGGTAACTAAGGATTGGAAGGATTCTTGGTTGCAACATTTTTGAGCTTCCCTCTACTTATTTGGGGCTTCCTCTATGTCTCAAGCTTGGGGATTCTTTTTGGAATAAACTAATAGACATACTTAACTTGAAACTTGCTGGTTGGAAAGGGGTTGTCCTTAGTCAAGCGGGCAAAATTACTTTTCTCAAAGCCACTCTTCAAAATCTTCCTGTTTATGCTCTCAGCCTGTTCAAAATCCCCTCAAAGTTTGCAGAAGCCATTGAAAGAATCCAAAAAAAGTTCCTTTGGTCAGGGGTGGAAGTCAAAAATAGAATACCCCTTATTGCCTGGAATAAAATTTGTTCCCTAAGGCCTCAGGTGGGTTGGGCCTAAGGAACATTGGTTCTATGATTAAAGCTTTATTAGCCAAACAAATATGGAGACTGAAAGGGGAGGAAAGAGAATGGAACTCAATCTGGAAAAAACAAATATCTCTACATGCAACCCTCTGAGGAAGAATTCCTTGATAATTCTTTCATTGTTGAAGGATCAGCTATATGGAATGTTGTTCAATCTGCTAAAAGTTGGGCTGCTGCTGGTAGAACCTGGAACCTTGGGGACGGAAGGAGAATAAGATTTTGGGAAGATAGATGGATTCTGGATAAACCTCTGGAGGAAATCCCAATCCTTAAAGATTGGAAAGACTGGTTCAAAAGCAGGTTTAGTGATTTGGTCAGAGATTACTGGAGAAATGGGAACTAGATTGATTGTAGCCAGCAGTGCTTGGGGCTCAAGTTCCTTCAGATAGCTCTCTCTGCTAAAATCCCTAGAGGTAAAAAAGATGACAGATTGATATGGAGGGAAACCCTAGATGAGAAATATTTTGTTTCCTCAGCTGTGGCAATTCATAATGAACCGGTGGAAGAAATTCCCATCTGGGCTAAAGTTTGGAACAAGAAGTTAGTTCCTAAGGTTAATATCTTCTTTTGGATTTTCATCCAAAATAAGGTTTTAACCCTAGACAACCTTCATAAAAGAGGTTCTATTTTTCCTAATAGGTGTTCTCTTTGTTGCAGGGAAGAAGAGACGGCTTGCCATATTCTCAATCAATGCACTTTTAGTCAGGACATCTGGAAAATCATCTTGAGCAGGTGGAACCTGAGCTGGGTTTTCCCAAACTCCCTTGGGGATTCCTGGCAGCAATGGCAATGCCCTAATTCTATTCCTAAAATTGTGGAGACTTGGAGAATCACTCTGTCGATTATTATTTGGAATATCTGGAAAGAGCATAACAATAGGATTTTTAGGGATAAAAGGGCTATTCCTGAAGTGGTGGCAGATAAAATTTTTAGGGGTATTTTTGAATGCCTCTATGGCACTGATCATGGACCTGCTGCTAAAGATGACTTCAAAGAGAGGTGGAACCTCTCTACCACTACTACCAGCAAGGAAAATGAAAGAGAAGGTCTTGTCTGGTGTTTTCCTCCTCGGGGGTGGATTAAGGCTAACTTTGATGGGGCCTCTAAAGGGAATCCAAGTAAAGCTAGATATGGGGGCATTGTCGGGAATTTTGTTGGAAGTTGTTTAAAGGTGGTGGCTGGTCCCCTGGGAAATAAAACTAGCCACTTTGTCGAAGCCTCTGCTACCCTGAACACCTTAATCTTAGCGAAAAATCTCAATTATGATAAATTATGGCTTGAGGGAGATTCACTCAATATTATTAAGTGCTTAAAGGGGGAGTCAGAGCCTTCTTGGTTAATTGAAAATATCATCATGAAAGCTAGGGAGATCATTGCAAGTTTTAAAGAAATAATTATTCAACATGCCTTCAGAGAGAAAAACAGTGTTGCGGATTGTTTAGCGAATATAGGAGTTAACTCTAACTCCCAATCAACTTGGCATGAGGAAGATCTAAATTTAAACATTAAAGTGTCCCTTAGAAAGGACCGTTATATAGGGAGAGAAGGACAATTGTCCTTATAATAGGTAAAAAGAATTATTTATGCCTTGTTGGAAAGGTCATCATTACTTGGCAAAGCGGCAAATCTCCTACAATTTTTAATTATTTGCCGCACGCTTTGTGGGTAACCCACTTCAAAATCTCAAGCAACTTTAGGAAAGAAGGAATTACTTTACATAGAAATAGAGCAGATAGACTGAATACAAAGATGGGAGGTGACCAAAGGCAGGAGGAACTAGATAATACGTCGACTTGGAGAGTGATGCCAAAAGTCTGGGCGAAACTGGAAAAGGGTTCTCTTACCAGCTTCATGGAGAAGCTCGTGGACTATGACAAAGGTAGGGTCAACCTCGCCGTTTCCAAGATTTCTGAAAACTGGTCAAATGGCTCTTTTAAAATCTATGGAGTCAAGTTTAAACTAGATGCTAGGCTCATATCTACTATAACTGGAATGCCCCACACTGGGCTTAATTTCTTTCGAGACATCAAAGTCTCCAACAATGCAGTCAATTTGTTCCCAGGGAAAGAGAAAGAAAGGGTTAAAATCAGCAAAGCTACTGGGGGCTACTACGAAGCTGCAAACCTCAAGAAACTGTGGGGTTGGGTTCTGAATGCAATTATGGAATACATCACGGTTTAAGGTTGTTTCTCCAGGGCCCACACCTACCATTTCATTCTCTTAAACCATTTCAGACACGACAAAAAGGTATCCCTGCCCTTCTACCTTTTCAGGTCTCTCTCCAGGTCCCTTAATAAAAATAGGAATAACCCTTCCAGCATGATTCTCCACTACAAGCTTTTGCTTCTCATCTATGAGCATTGCAAAAACCTCGCCTTGCTGGAAAATAAGAGGATTTCAGCCTCTCCGGGTAAGAGAAAGATGGAGGAGACTCCAGCAAGGAGAAGGCATCCTCTAGAAAAAAAGGGAAAAGTGCCTCTGAGTTGGAAATAGAGGAAATTGAAAAGGAAAGTAGCGGTATGGAGACAGACGACTCCAACGGTGAAGACAACTAGAAAGATGAGGAGCTGGGTAATGAGGAAGAAAGTGGTGGTAATGAGTCTGGTCATGAAAGCCCTATCCTCAATGACTACCCTGGTAAGGACAACAACCATCAGATGGAAGAAGTGGATTTCAAGGATAATGAGGAGATGGATGTGAACTCTGAGAGGGGAATGAATAAATATTCTGAGAAGGACCGGACTAAGGACAGGGTTAGTGAGGATAAGGAAAGTGTGGGTAAAGGGATAATCTTGGATAACCTCAAGAAACTTTTTGAGGTGAGAATGGACTTCGATAGATGGACCTATGAGCACCTAAAGAACTAGGATAAAAAGGGAAAAAACATGGATGAGAAGAGGGAAGATGAAAACAAAGAGCGGTTAAACTGGAAGCAGAATATGGAGGATAAGGTCAAAACGCTGGAAGATGGGAAGGAAGCGATGAAAAATCTTATGGGCATTATCCCGATTTTCCTTTCTGCTATCATTAAAAACCTAGAGGATTTCACCAAGGTCTGTGACACTCCAAAACTGGTTGTGGATCTTGACTTGGATGAAGAGACCATCCAGACAGGTAGTGGCGATGCTACTCTGGTGGGTGGCACTGCAAAGAGGACCAGGGCTAGTGTCAAGAAAGTTGTGGTTGCTCCTACAAAGAATCTCCCTAATCTTAGGGATAACATCAAAGAGCTGCACAAAATTAGCAACACTCTGGCAAAAGCTCTGGAAAAAAGCAACTAGTTTCTTCTTGTGTGGGAGAAAAAGTGACACTAAGCAAACATGCCCTAATCTCACTTTCAACCACACACTTGTGGAATACGAAAGAGCCTAGAGGTTTCACACAATTGGCTACTTCTTGTGAAAGAGAGAGCCATGGGCTACCTATTAGGATTTCTATTCCTTTGTTGTAATTGAAAGATGAAATGATGCAAGTTCAATCCCTAACCCCAAAGTGCAAGTATGAACTAATAACAAGATTGCAGAATTGAAATTAAACAATGGAAAGCTGTAAACACAAGGACTAGATAAGAATGTAAATGCATACCCGGAGTTAAAATCTGACTGAAAATGTTCAGGACAGGAGCGCGGGCGCCACTGTCCTGATTCTGCCCCTGAAACTGCTCCAGAAACTGCTATTTTGCAAAGTTGTCAAAAATGCTGAAAACTGCTGTCAGAAGGACCAGGGTGCCCAGCGCCCCTGTCCCAAGGACCAGGGTGCCCAGCGCCCCTGTCCTGGCAGGACCAGGGCGCCCCACGCCCCTGTCCTGGTCTTTTTCTCTGAGATTTGGTGTGTTGTTTGGTCTCCGTCTGCTTCTTCCGGATCTGTAACTTGCGGCGTCGTCCGAGTCCCGAAACCTGCACTTATATTTGAAAAGGTGTTTGGGCGGCTATATAGGGTTTTGCCTTAGTCAAACCCCCGCTTCGGTGATTTCCACCTCCACGAATAGCCAAGTTGTATTGTAAAATGTATTGTGTGTGCAGACCTAGTGTGTGTGCAAGGTCCTTAAATGCAAGAAAGCAAACTAGAGCAACCTAGAAAGTAAACCCTAATTGCTTATAAATGATAATGTAAATTCTCTAAATCAAGATGCAAAGTGATCTAAAGCATGAATAAAGGATATATTGAAGCTTATGCAAAGACATGAAAACAACATGAAATCATACCCAACCCGTAAGGGAGGAGTACAAGCCAATCTTCAGTCGGTAATCTCCTATTGTTCTTCAATGTCTTCCAAGCCCTAAATGGATGAATGAAATTGATAAATGCTTGATAGAAGGATGTTGAATGTTGTTTAAGTCTTCAAAGATCTGCTCTTTCGCTGCATAGAAGGTCCCTCAAAACCAAAAATCCCATCCTTTCAAATGAAGAAAGAGAGCTCTTATGTATGAAACCCTAGGTCTTAATTTCAACTTTAGGCCGACTTAGAGATTGAATCTCCCGCCAATTTCTTGGGGTTAAGCTTTATTTTATGATTGGATCGCGCTCCTAAAATTTTGGGAAAAATGTCCGGGACCATGTTGCACTCCGGGCACCATGGTCCCGACAACTTTTCACCAAATTTTCAGGATTGTCGGATATGATGATTTTAGAGAGAATCCCGAAGTTACAGGTGATTTTGAGATGTTTTGACCCCCGAAATCAAGCCCCCAAGTTCAAAATAGGACCTAATTAGGGTTTTTGATTAAATGATGTATAGGAGGAATAAAATGAAAAGGGCACACTTTAATGAAAGGGCCCAACTTTATGATATGGGAGATGATAAAATAGAACCTTAGACCTAATTAATTTAATTAATTAAGTGCTAAAGGGGAAATGTAATGCAAAATGCAAAATGCGCCAAGGTGGGTGCTAAACTAGGTGTGAAATTGTACCGCCCTAGCAAGTGCGTACAATTTACGACGCTACATTTAGCCCCCACTTTAGCGGTCATATGAACACTACGTGCATATGCAAGCTAAAGTACAGAAAAGTAAACATTATTTGAAAAAGGATATATCCATAAGTTGTCGAACAAAGCCCCCAGCGGCATCTGCAGTACACAGTTAGGAACCGCACCCTACAAAACCACATGTTAGATCACAAAATCACCTAATGCTTACTAAGGAAGGTGATGAAAATTCGAGGGTAGCTATATGCCCCCCCCTGTTTCGGCTTGCTAATTTTAGTGAGTTGAAACAGGGTATCATGTTTACCACTTCGAATTGTTAAAGAAAATTGATGACAAATGCTCACAAGAAGATTTGATATGAGATCAAAAACTAATGGAGAATCATTTGGTAAGAAAGAGGACTAAATCTCAATTCCAACACAACAAAGAGTGTGAGGATTTGAGAGTTTTCTAACACAAGATGAAGGATGTAAATGGAAACAAAATTCAAAGAGAAGAAAAGAAGGGAAAAAAAAAAGCATGAATACACACATTGGTGATCCATGAGAAGAATAGTGAGAGAGAAAAACATGGACTTCTCGCCCCTAGATCTTGTCTAGGTGATCCATGTGAAAAAGGACATGGAAAACTAGCCCCTAGAGTCTGTCTAGGTGATCCATGTAAGGGAGGAGAGTGAAAAAGTCTAGCCTTATGCCCCTAGTTCCACTCAACCTCGTGCATGTGTGTGTAAGGGAGGTTAGAAGAACCTCATAGGAGTCTATGCCCGAGTATGCTACAACCTGTATATGTATAGTACAAAAGCGTGACATCTCGCTCTAAGAGTCTGTGCTCTGGTTCCGAGAATAATCACCTTGCATAAAAGAAAAATGGAGACATCTCGCTCTAAGAGCCTGTGCTCTGGTTCCGAGAATGACCCATTGCTCAAAAAGTGTAATGTTTATGTCATAAGCAAAGTAGAACAAGGATACCTACCTTCATCACAAAAGAAGATACCCCAAAAATGCAACAATGTCATAGATCCAAGCAAGAGAGTTTTACACTCTTTAAGCAAGGATAAGATAGTTGAAAAGGGATATCTTGTAGTATGTGTAAAGAAGATCCTTAGAGGAGAAGAGATCTTTGTACAAAAGACACCTATCCCCAGGAGAAATAAGACAAAGAAGAGAGTAAGAATGCAATACGTCCTTCTTTTGCGAGGTGAAAGTGATTCTTAATAAAGGATGATGCTCTTTTTAACCCAATTGGGAGAGTGAATTCATTATGGATGTATTTTACCAAGTGCAAAAGAGGTCGTAGTCAAGGACTTACACCTCTTGTAAGAGAGAATCCTTTGAACAAACAACAACAAATGCGTACAAGGCATAACATCAAGTAATAAAGTCCACACCATCCACAAAATAGGAAAAAGTGGATCCTTAGATAAAAATAAGGAAAGATCATTGCCTCCCAAGGATAAGGACAATGAGAAGGACTTACACAATCTTCTAGGGAGAGATTTGGACATAAGCAAAAGAAGAGATGTATGAAATCATTCTTGTCCCCATAGGAACAAGAAAATTAGGCTATTATGTTGCTTCAAAAATATGATTGCACTTGAAATTGTACCATCATGAATGACAATGAGCCCCCAGTATATGAGCTACCAATGTCACATAATGATGAGCAACATAATAGCCATTAATGTTATTTAAAGACATGATAGACTAAATGAGGTATTTGAATATGACATGTTAAATGCTCAACTATAAGTGAGATTTAAAACATGTATAAAATGATAAAAATTGGAGAAGAAAAGTCACATGAAATCTTAGAAGAGGGATGAGTGTAATTTATTAGAGCCTTATCCCTAGAGGAAAGGACTTTATGATGAATAGGAGATAAAGATTCATAAGTGGATTTAGAAATTTGAGGGGAGTCATAAAGGGATTTGTTCATCGCCAAGATTTTCTTATGAGGGGAATGAGAGTTGATAGAAGTAGAAGATGATTTAGTTGAAGTGGGATCATCATCACTACTAAATATAGCATTCACATTGAGAGATGGTCTTTTAGATGCTTTAGTGCGTTTGCAGGGATTATAGCCAAGTCCAAAGGCATAATTGTGAAAATTAGTCTCTAGAGGAACCTCCATCCCTTGTTCATGAGTGCCACAACCATTTCCATGATACCCATGCTTAGCAAAAATGCGAAAACCACGACCATAACGATCAGCCATTTCAGGAAGAGAAGGTGGTTTTTCATAAGACAAAGAATCAAACTCTTCAGAATTAGAAGTGTGAGGAGAAGAAGTTTGAGAAGCGGCCACAAAATTATTGCTCATAGGTTCAAGTAAGACTGATTGATTTTTAGTTTCTTCCTTTTCTTTAACTTTAAGCACTCTAGGAGGAACCCTATACTCACCTACAAAGGTGGGATTAAAATCAAGAGATCCCCAATCGTCTTCTGCGAGAACCTTCTCAGGATCAAAAGCCTTTTCATGTGTAGACTCAAGTCAAGAAGGATCTTCTTCAGGAGCTTTAGACTCATCCAAAGAATTTTGATTATCAGAGGGTGATGATTCATCCATAGGTAAAGAGTCATCGCTAGAAGAGGAAGATTTAGAAGAACTCCCTTTGGAAGTAGATGTTTGCAAACAAGCCTGAAGATTAGTATCACCTATCAAGGTATATGTCTTATTATTATAAATAAATTTAACTTGTCTATGCAATGTAGAGGGGACAGCTTGCATACTGTGAATCCAAGGTCTCCCTAATAACAAGTTGTATGTTAGATTTCCCGACATAACATGGATAGGAGTAGGCAAAGTAACAGGTCCCACTGTGATGGGTAAGGTGATAATACCTAATGAAGACTTAGCCACATTATCAAAGCCTCGAATGGGACGAGAGTCAGGCTCAATAAGGGATGTATCCACATTCATCTTATGCAATAGATTAATGCTACACACATTAAGGCCAGAGCCATTATCTACCAGTGTTCGTCTTATAGCAGTGTCATTTATGATAACCACAATCATCAAGGGATCATATTGATGTTGAATTTCACTAGTAGGCAACTCATCTTGGGTAAACACAATTTGAGCTTTAGGTTTCATCACAGAGTTAACCAAAGACACTATATTACTAGATGTATTCGGTGGAGGAACATTCAAATCTTTCAAGGCATCTTGTAACATTCCATGATGAGCGGAAGAAGTTTGGATCAAATCCCAAAGGGATATCTTAGCAGGAGTAGTTTTAAGTTGTTCTATGAGATCATATTCCTTACCAAGAACTTGTGAAATACGAGGAGCTTGAGGAAGAATAGGTTGGGAAGGAGGAAGCGAAGTTGGGATAACTAGAGGAGGATTAGGTTGCCTATTGTTTCTTGTGTTATAGGTATGGGCAACCGCATGATAACTCTCTCTAGTCATTTGCTTAGCATACTCATAAGGGCTCTTAGTAGAATAACCTCCTTGCACAGTAATAACAGGTTTCTTAGGAGTGCAAAAAGAATCATTAGCATAACCACCTTGAACCACTAAGATAGGCTTATTTAAAGGTTGAGAATTTTGAGAAGGACAAGCACCTTGGACAGTGAAGAGAGGTTTGTTAGGTGTTTCATTCACATGTATCAAATCGATTGAGGATGGTTTAGAGGAATGAACAAAAGTGTTGGAAGAATTGTTGATAGTCTTCTCTTGCACTAAAATCTCATCATGGATTAAATCAATTTTAGGAGAGAGACAAGGGGTAGGCATTGATGTTCTAGTAGGCAGAGTAATACTAGGAAAGGTCATATCATCCTCTATCATCAAAGGATCTACATGGGGAATAAACTCTCTAGGAGAAGGATCAACATTACTCTCTAAAGTCTCACTTTTGAGAGAGAGATCTTTGAAAGAAATGTTAACCATCTTGCTTTGAACTAGGGTTTCCTTATGAGTAGAACCAAGTTGAGGAAAGGGAGAATAATTGAGATTCAAGGAAGGGGAGAAACTATCAAGGGAGTTTCCAATCTTGATTTCATCCCCTTTGGCTAGGGGTAGAGAATAATCTATACCTTCTTCTAATGGTTCATCCCAAATAGTGACGTTGTTGAAAGGAATGTTTGAAGTATTCTCAATTTCGGGAGAGGAGATAACATTGTTTATTAATTCCTCATCCTTAGGAGGGAGAGCATCAATAGATGTGTTAAACTCATCCTCTTTCCTCAAAATATGTTCAATATGATCTTTAGGGGAGAGAGAATTAACGAAATTGCTTATTATTTCATCTTCTTTCTCTAAGGGATGCTTATGGGTAAGACAAACTTTAGGAGAAGGGTAAGCATTTATCATTAATTCATCATCTCTAGTGGGAATTTTGTTGGAAAAGGAAATGACACCACTAGGAAATGTAGGGATAATGTCATCTTCTTGCACAAAAGGATCCTCATGAAGGGAGCGTTTTTTAGGAGCCACAAAGTCATCAAGGGCATCATCCAACAAAGCCTGATCATATCCATTAAAAGGTTTATCTTTTGATTCAAAAGGAGATATATCTTCATAGAGGGGATCATTGAAAACAACCATGTTACTAGATTTAGTGGAAGAGCTGATAGGAATGTACCCTTGAGAGGAATCATTTGACTTATCTTTCTCATCACAACGAAATGGCATAGTAACAATATTTATGAGTTTTTGGTAAAATGAGGGTTTGGTATAGTTAGGTTTCAAAAATTCATCTAAAGCTTCATCTAACTCATAATCATCACAAATATGAACATCTTGCAAATAAAAATCTGACATTTTGAAATTGCATAAAATTTTAAACACACAATGCAAAGAAACACACTTTTTTTTTTTTCTTTTTTTCTTTTTAATGAAAATGAAATGAAAAAACACTAAATCTAGATCTAGATCTAACAAATGCAATGCAAGAGGAAGCAATAATAGATTCACGTCAGGTTCACCAAAATGTGTGGGAGAAAAAGTGACACTAAGCAAACATGCCCTAATCTCACTTTCAACCACACACTTGTGGAATACGAAAGAGCCTAGAGGTTTCACACAATTGGCTACTTCTTCTTGTGAAAGAGAGAGCCATGGGCTACCTATTAGGATTTCTATTCCTTTGTTGTAATTGAAAGATGAAATGATGCAAGTTCAATCCCTAACCCCAAAGTGCAAGTATGAACTAATAACAAGATTGCAGAATTGAACTTAAACAATGGAAAGCTGTAAACACAAGGACTAGATAAGAATGCAAATGTGTACTCGGAGTTAAAATCTGACTGAAAATGTTCGGGACGGGAGCGCGGGCGCCACTGTCCTGATTCTGCCCCTGAAACTGCTCCGGAAACTGCTATTTTGCAAAGTTGTCAAAAACGCTGAAAACTGCTATCAGAAGGACCAGGGCACCCAGCACCCCTGTCTCAGGGACCAGGGCGCCCAGCGCCCCTGTCCTGGCAGGACCAGGGCGCCCCACGCCCCTGTCCTGGTCTTTTGCTCTGAGATTTGGTGTGTTGTTTGGTCTCCGTCTGCTTCTTCCGGATCTGTAACTTACGGCGTCGTCCGAGTCCCGAAACCTGCACTTATATCTGAAAAGGTGTTTGGGCAGCTATATAGGGTTTTGCCTTAGTCAAACCCCCACTTCGGTGATTTCCACCTCCACGAATAGCCAAGTTGTATTGTAAAATGTATTGTGTGTGCAGACCTAGTGTGTGTGCAAGGTCCTTAAATGCAAGAAAGCAAACTAGAGCAACCTAGAAAGTAAACCCTAATTGCTTATAAATGATAATGTAAATGCTCTAAATCAAGATGCAAAGTGATCTAAAGCATGAATAAAGGATATATTGAAGCTTATGCAAAGACATGAAAACAACATGAAATCATACCCAACCCTCAAGGGAGGAGTACAAGCCAATCTTCAGTCGGTAATCTCCTATTGTTCTTCAATGTCTTCCAAGCCCTAAATGGATGAATGAAATTGATAAATGCTTGATAGAAGGATGTTGAATGTTGTTTAAGTCTTCAAAGATCTGCTCTTTCGCTGCATAGAAGGTCCCTCAAAACCAAAAATCCCATCCTTTCAAATGAAGAAAGAGAGCTCTTATGTATGAAACCCTAGGTCTTAATTTCAACTTTAGGCCGACTTAGAGATTGAATCTCCCACCAATTTCTTGGGGTTAAGATTTATTTTATGATTGGATCGCACTCCTAAAATTTTGGGAAAAATGTCTGGGACCATGTTGCACTCCGGGCGCCATGGTCCCGACAACTTTTCACCAAATTTTCAGGATTGTCGAATATGATGATTTTAGAGAGAATCCCGAAGTTATAGGTGATTTCGAGATGTTTTGACCCCCGAAATCAAGGCCCCAAGTTCAAAATAGGACCTAATTAGGGTTTTTGATTAAATGATGTATAGGAGGAATAAAATGAAAAGGGCACACTTTAATGAAAGGGCCCAACTTTATGATATGGGAGATGATAAAATAGAACCTTAGACCTAATTAATTTAATTAATTAAGTGCTAAAGGGGAAATGTAATGCAAAATGCAAAATGCGCCAAGGCGGGTGCTAAACTAGGTGTGAAATTGTACCACCCTAGCAAGTGCGTACAATTTACGACGCTACACTTCTGGACTCTGGATGGCCTATTGGCTTTGTGGGGCTTTTTCCAGTTTTCTTTGGTTTTCTACTGGGTTTTCGTTGGCTTGTCCTCTTTTGTTTCTTGTCATTTTGCTGTTTAAGTTCTGCTTGTAAAGGGTTTTGGGGCCCCTTCAAAACCTGATTTTACCTTAATCAAAAACTTAGGAGACCATTTAATATATTTAAACATTGATTTTTTGACATTCCAATATTCCTTTTCTAAAACCCTAGATTTCATATTACGATTATTGAATAAAATCACAAAGAGGCCTTTTTGAATAGTTCTAGAGAATGAGACAGATAAACCAATATTTTTACTCCACGCATTTGCTATCCAAATATGAAAATACCTCCTTGAAGGTATATTATCTTTGTCAAGTGTCATAAAGAAAATAACAAGTTCTTTTAACCTAGATTTCTCCTTATTAACCACTTCTAACATGTCATCATTAGGAAATATTTTTAAGGTATTGTGTAGATGAAAAATACACTTAACAGTTTCTCCAGCAACTTGTCCACCTCCTTTAGTATCTCCATACTCTTTCTCTTAGAATAAAAACCTGATATCATTTGAAAGTGACTCTCTTATGTACTTTAAGAGAATAAGAATAGAGCATGAGAAGGATGAGTGAGTTACTATGCTCATTAAATCCACCACTTTATTCATTAATTCTATTTTCCATTGAACCCTCCACCCCAAGCCCCCCAAGCACATTGCATGGGCCCCAAACTAAGACCAAATTACCACATACACAAATAAATTGAATGCAATATTCAAGTGAACTAAAGGAAACAATACTCCAAGCACCACTAGAAGGGAGACCATAAACCAAGTGGTAATGGAAAATCATATTATTAGCTTCCATTACACTAGAGATATCTCACCTCCAACCCAAAAATATCAATGGTATTCATTTCAGCTAAAATAATCTAATAGAAAAACTATTCACTAGATCTAAGCTTCAAACCTCAATTTTCAATTGTATCATACAATGGCCAAATTAAGTGAAAAAAATATAAATATGAATTTTTTGGATACTCCAAACTAAATGGTGATATTATATTTGCAACAAAATTATACAAAATTAACCTACAATACAAAGCTACAATAAAATTCCCCAATAGTGATGTCCAATTTGCACCAAGTGCACTCAATAAAAGCTCAATCCTAGTTATCTCCAAGATCTAAGAAGGAGCTTGTAGATTTGAATATTTTATATGGTGTTACAAACACCAATAGACTCAAGCCTCTAGGATCACCTATGAAACCAAAAGATGTCTTCCACAAGAGAGTGTCAAGAGGAAAAAATTTATTGGTGTAATTATTTATTCATTTTGGATATTATTACACCTTACTTAAGTTTACTTAGAAAATACATTTCATAGTAATTTTGGTATGAGACACTTGGGTGTTTGTGCCACATTGGGATAGTGTGTGTAGGAGAATTTCCACCTTTTATAGTGTGATCTTGTTACTACTTTATCATATCCACTTATTGTGGAGTGATAATTCCACCTTCGGTGGGTGATCCACCTCATGTGGAATATTTTATTGTTTCTTTTACCTACCACACCTCTTTCCTACCTACCCTTGTTTCTTATTGAGCCACATGTCATGTTTGTGTGATCTCATATCCATATAGCCTTGCCTTTATAAGCAGACTCATCTACATTGTATATAATTGATTGATGATCCAGTTGATCAGTATTTTCATCTTGATAGAATATAGTTTATTCCTATCATCTATTTTGTTCTCTCTTATTTGTCCTTTCCATTGCCTCTATATCTTGGAAAAATCTCACAAAATTGTTTAATTATGGGTACAATAATTAGATTGAATTGGATACTACATAAAAAAATATACATAAGGTGTCTTACTTATATAGGAAATGTTTATAGGTAATGACACTACAAAAAACTTGAGAGATGAATTGATCCACAAGGCAATCATTTAATATTAATATGAATCTAAGTTAACCTAGATTCAATTGATTAATCTATATGGATTACAATGATTATAATGAATTATTATTAAAAAAACATAAAACCCTAGATGCAACCCTAGGTGAGGATTAGATTAGATCATGACAACTTTCATCATATCCTATGAAACAACGTGACCTATAACTAGCTTATTATAAATACCAAAAATCACTCCTAAGTTTAACTTAAATTAATAAAGTAATAAGGGACATAAGTAATTAGCGATTGATTAATTAATTACTAAATTAATTTCCTAATTACTTCAACACCCCCCCTCAAGATCAAATTAAGTGGAATTAAAAACCTAATGATGAATGAAATGATGGATGTGTCAATAGGTGATTGGATGGGTCCTAATTGCAATTATTGATGAGGTACCATATACAAACTGTAGACATCTAAAAATGGTCAACGCTTGTGGAGTCATACTTTAACATTTGTGCATTGCCTTATTTTAGGGTTCTTGCATCGCATTAACATTTCTTCTATGTTGCGCACTTGGTCTTTATCATTTGCGAGCATTGAGTCCTTCTTCTGCATTCCTCATTTTTCTCACTTTCGAATTAGGTCTTGTCGATAGCAATCTTCAGTCATGATTTTGGTCCATCTTATCCTATCGCATCATGGTGCATGCTCATTTATCATCATCTTGGACATCGTCAATCCTAATCGATGATAGAATTAGGGTTTTTGTCCTCTTGTCAATCTCATCATTTTGTGATTGATTCGTCATTGATCCCTATCCTTGTCAATCTTGTCATTTTGCGATCAATTTGTCATCGATCCTTGTCCTTGTCAATCTCGTCATTTTGCGATCGATTTGTCATCGATCCTTGTCCTTGTCAATCTCATCATTTTGCGATTGATTTGTCATCGATCCTTGTCTTTTTCAATCATGTCAATTTGGATCAATTAGTCATTGTTCCTTGTCAATTGGCGCCTATCAATTTGATCTCCTTGTCAATCTTGGTCAATTTGTCATTGATTTTTGTCAACCAATCTCAATCATTTATCAACATTGGTCCTTTGTCAATCAGAATCATGATCGAACCTACATTAATTTCTAGGGTTTTATGATTTGTTCATTTAATCCTTTTCTTATTCTTTGTGTGTTAAATAAATCTATTTATTTAGTCCTAGGTCTCTTTCATGAATTAATTAATGGATGAAAACCTATTAATTAATTCACCTAATTTCTATTTCATCTTTTTCTTCAATTTTCTAATTTGCTAATTTCTCCTAATTCCTAATTTCTAATTTCTATTTCTATTTCAATTTTGTCATAATTTGTCATGCATTTTGCATAGCAACTTGTCATAATTTGTGCATAATTTGTCATTCTTGATTTGAATTTCCTTTCAAATCTCTTCATGCTAATCTTGTCCTCTCTCCAATTTGTCTATAAATTGGATGATTTTCTTCAATCAAAAAAAAATCAACCACGCTTCTAGTATCCTTATGCTACAATTTTCATCTTGACAATCTTGCTTGTTTTTCATACTTGCATTTTGCACTTGTAGGTGAGATCCACAAACAAAATAATTTGAAGGAGAAAGAAGGACAATGGAGGTCAATTGAAAGAGACATTGGTGATGGATTTTCATTTATTTTGAATGTCTTGTTTTCAATTCTTCTATTGATTGTAATTAGGATTTATTTCATTGCAATTTGGATTTGAGGTTAATCAATTTCCTGATCTACACAAACAAATTAAATCTTTTATGACTAAAGAAAAGGAGAAAACCACATGAGAAAAATATATTGTCCAAAAGAGAGAAATGAAATAAATGCATTAGTGAAAGAAGGATATGTTACACACCCAAAGACTAAGAGGGGGGGTGAATCTTAAATCTTATCACCAACAATGAAAGATAAAACAATGAACACTATGCACAAGAGAACACCATATTTACGTGGAAAACCGAAACAAGGAAAAACCATGATGATATTAAACTAACAATATACAAAAAAGATTACATAATTTATTTTAGGAACTATACCAAGGAATTTCACTACTCCTAGAAGGACTTGTAGGTTGAGACTCACTTCCTTAGGACAAGATACAAAGAACCTGGTAGGGAGACTCACCATCTTCAACCAAGCTACATGAATATATGAATCAAGATGAATAATCCTTCATCGTGCTGCCTCCAACAATATCCAAGCATGAAGATGCTCTTAAATCTCTGTCTAAAATGACCAATTTCATAAACATTCACCACATACTTTCTCTACCCCAACTTCTCATCACATACTTTGTAATTGATATGATCGTGTAAGCACTTTGATCCACACACTCATGACACACATCCATACTTATTTTTATCTTTTATTGTATCATCCTCTATATCATAGAACATTAATTAGATCAGCCAAAATAGAGGACAAATATGAGTCCTATCAAAGTGGCCACCAAACATAATTGTTGTGAAAGAGGTCCAATCCAAGAGATAGAGAGGTCCTAAAAAATTATATCACATCTTTCTAAGTGGCCTCAAGCATAACACATGCTAGAACACATCTTCCAAAGATGGCAACAAGGTAACATGTAGATAAACCATGTAGCACATAAATAGTTAGCCCAAAAACATATCTTTCAATTGAATTAACTCAATATAGATCATCACAAGACAAATTAGGATCCAAGAACAACTTATCAAAATCTCCAAAGCTAGCATAGATCCCTAAGGACATAACACAAGCAAGTTAAAAACCTTTGGTGGCCAAACCATGGCAATTGCCTTACAAACCTAACATCAGATGTAATACAACATCAAATAGATCATTTAGTACATGTAGAGAACATAAGGATGCTCCTTGAACATCCCACAACATTCCCAAACATATATTTTGTGCTATGTCCTAAGATCCCTAAGGACATAGCACAAGCAAGTAAAAAACCTTTGGTGGCCAAACCATGGCAATTACCTTAAAAAGATAACATCAGATATATTACAACATCAAATAGATCATTTAGTACATGTAGAGAATATAAGGATGCTCCTTGAACATCCCACAACATTCCCAAACATATATTTCTTGCTATCACATAAAAACACATTGGTACAACAAAAACAAATAAAAAGCACTTCATTTTGAAAGGCCAAAAATACACCAGACTCTAAGAGGGTGTTAAATCAACATGTACCAAACTCATCCATCCAATAAGACAATCATTCATTCATTAGCTCATAAAACATTAAATTCAATTTTATAAAAATAAAGAAATGATTAGAACATTCACCACATAAAGACACCAATATTTTTACATGGAAAACCCAAGGAGGGAAAAAGCATGGTGATAGTAAACTCACAACATATGAAACAAGTATTGCAATGTCTATTTTAAGCACACTACCAAGGAAGCTCACTACCACCTAGACTTGCAGGCTAAGGTGCACTGCTCTAGGGCAAGATACAAGAACTTGCAGACTGAAGAACAGTTCTTTAAGGAAAGATAGAATATCACATTTATCACAACATAACAATGAGCAACATTTCATGAACTGCGATAGAAGAAACATATCAAATGCATAGATTGTAGTCCTCCATGAAGGTCAAATTTGAATCAGTCACACTAAATTCATGCACTTTATTAGCAAATATTTACACATTATTTTTTATCAGTTGTCACTACTGATTCCTCAAATCATTTTCCCCTTATATATATCCTTCCTAGTAACTAGAACATCTATAAGGTCAGCATAATGGGACCCAATAAGTGAAACATGTGACAAGGCATAGGTTGGACCTAAAATATAATACATCACAAAGATAGGTTGTGGATCAACCCAAAACAAAGTCAGTCTCAACAAAAAGATAACATGCCTCCTAAACATGATCCAACACCTATTCTCCATTTGTCTCTAGAACTAGTTGACCATAGAAAGTTTTTGTACAAGTAGTAGATCACTGATTTAACAAACAATGTATAGAATTGATAGGTTGTATAGTAACAATAAGCAATAACGCATTCACCAACTCACCAATAGACCTAAAATTATTTTCATATGTCCAAGACACTATTATTACCATGCCTCTTAAGCTATACTATCATATATGTCAATGTAGGAGAATGTAGGGCATTCTTCTATATGACCTAAAAATGTTCTATCAAACTGGCATTGAAGGATCAAACATACATAGCTTTTTCTATAGAAAATAAAATCAATTAAAAAATTGATAGTATGCAAAAAATTCATCACCAAACCAAATTCTGCATCCACACAATAGAATGATGTACTATAGTGGAATGCAGAGAAAATTACTAACCCTTAGTCATAAAGAAATTCACTAGTTTGACATAGTAATTTTCTTCAAACTCCTAGTCATGATGTTGAACTATGACAACATCACGACAACTCCCAAACATGTAAAATATAACCAAAAGAATCTCCATTATCAACATAAAATATGACATAAGAGATTACACATACTATGAACTTTGGACCAATATTTTGTCCCCTTATAGCCTCCTAATTGACTTTTGCATCAATGATCAACTTGCCAAAACATCTTCCAACATACTATCATTTAAAATATCCATACTACTATTGGCAATATGGATGAACCGATTATGTGTTGCATTGATTTTTTGTCATTGATGTCAACACTAGCTATTATGGCTAGTTACCGACAGACATGTTCTGGTTACCGATAGAAGATCTTGTGTTACTGACAGAAGAGACTATTTGTTGGATACTTCCGGCATGTTTGGATCAATGGAGTATGTTTGACTTTATGTGTTACATGCTTCTAGAGCATGTTTTGGTTAGTTGGTATTGACTTGGTAATCGGATGCCATCACACACTCTTGTGAACCCTTACCAGAATGGGTTTAAGGTTTAATCGACAAAGCTTTCACTGATAAATCCCAGTAGAATGAATAAGTGATGTTGGTACAACTTCTAGATGGATTTCAAGATGTTGAAGATGTTCTTTGATCGTACCTCAACTGATTGAAGACATTGCTTTAGCGTGGTGGACCCAGATTAGGTCTGGTACCTATCTAGGTTATGGACCGGTATCATGTTAACATGTTCTCTACTCGTTACCGAGATGATTTTGTTGGCATTATGTGAACCGGTATGAGGACATGATGACATTGTATGTTGTCATTGATGTCAATATACTGAAGAAGAGAGAACCGGTATGTTACCAAGAACCGATATATGTGAAAACCGGTATAACATTGTGAAGCGGTGTGTTTGTTCAAGGTGAACCGACATGTGGATATGGGAACCGGTACATGGAAGCTTTGTATGACTACCAATTGGTAATCTCAACTTCAGGGTTTTCGGTTGAAGTACTTCAAGCCTGTGTGATTCAACCGGTAACTTTCTATGATGAGTTAGCATTGTAACAAAGAACAGATCGTGTTGTCATGTCAGCCTTGTGCGCGTGAAGGATCTTGCATGAAGGAGATTGTTCCTTTCTACCTTGGGAATGTGCGAAGTTTGTAAATGGTGAAAATGCGTGATGGGTTATCAACCGCCATGAAAGCGGTGGAAAACAAATGATGGAGAATGTCTTGAGATCAGTTCAAGGTTGTTGCATTTAATGCAATGTGCTCAACGGTCAAGATTGAACCGTTTGAATTACTTAACCTAATAGGTTTAGGGTTTATGCTACCAACCTATCTGTTTCCTATAAGGTTGATGTTGTGTTTCTTTTTGAGTTTGTTGGCAAAATTTGTGTGTGTGTATCCAAGTGAAGAGATACATGATTCTTTCCAGACCAGAGGAGAGAAGTGATACCTGCAGAGTGTAAGTGCAGAAGGTGAAGAGGAGCTAAAGTGGATCTGCATTAGCATTGAGTGCTATTACTAGATCATTGTAATACCTTTTGATCTCTAACCACTTCAACAGTTGGGAAATCCCTTAACAGGGTAGCTTTAACCGGCTTACTATAAATCCTTTGACAGGGTGACTCAAAACCATTGAGTACTTGAAATCCTATAGCAAGGTAACCTTTAACAGAGTTTAACCCTTAATCGAGTATTCTAGCCATCCCTAATAAGATCGGTTCCTAACATAACCTATTGTATCAGTCTTTAACTGGACAAGGTTCCTAACAAAGCAGACTTCTAAAGAGTTCAAAAATAGCTTGTGGGTATTCATCCCCACCGTGGTTTTTCCCAGTTGGGTTTCCACGTGAAAAATCTATGTGTCATGTGTGGTGTTATTCATGTGATGGTTTAAGTGATTTGTGTCTGAAGGTAAATCATGTTGATCTAGCTGTTTATATATTTTTGATGATAGATTACCTATTCATTCACTAGGGTGAAATGGAAATGAAGCATTAGATTGTATGAAAAGATAAGTGTCAACCAGTTTATGCTTGTCTCAGTTATTCTGGGTTTTGCCGGTTGTACTCTATTTAAGACCAGTGTTACTGTTTGTCTGCCAAAGCACAGTGTCTGCTGACAAACCGGTTTTAGGAATGTGTTTTTGTCTGTATTGATTCACCCCCCCCCCTCTCAGTATTGGTTTTCTATTATCTGTTCATCATTGAGTTATCAATTGGTATCAAAGCGTCCTCTAGGTCCTTTGTGTTATAAGCTTAACCGCTTGAGGAAAAGATCCCAGTCTAGTGATGAAGAGGGAAGGTCCAAAGTTCAACAGAGATAATTTCAATATATGGAAAGACAGAATGAAGATATTCATTAGAAGCATGGGTGCTCAACACTGGAGCTATGTTGAGAATTCTTATGTTGCCCCTACCGGTACTCTCACCGATGACCAAAAGAGAGAGATGTAGAAGAATGGGCAAGTCATGGAAGCCCTAATTAGTAGTTTATCTGACATTAAGTTTATTGATGTCCAAGATAAAGTAAATCCCAAAGAAGTATGGGATACTCTTGAAAATATCTATGGTGGTGATGAGCATGTAAAACAAGCTAAGGAAGAAAGCCTTAGAGGGAAGTTTGAAGACATGTGGATGCTTGAAGGTGAGACCATTCAATAGTATGGAATAAGAATCAAAACTATTGTCGGAGATATCAGGAGTGCAGGTGGTAAAATGGAAGATTCCACTATGGTAAGAAAAGTTATGAGATCTTTATTATTGATCTATGCAATAAAGGTTGCTTCTATTCAGGAGTTGAAATCAATAGACAAGACTAAGGTATCCCTAGACTCCATCATTGCAAAGTTGACAGCCTATGAGCTAAATAGTTTTGATGGCAGTGTTCAAAAGACTGAATCAGCTTTTAAAGCTTCTGCTATACCATCCAAAAAAGGAAAAGAAGCAAGCACCAATGGTGAACCAAGACAGAGCAGAGAAATGGATGATGAGGAGATTTTGATGGAATTTGAAACTCTTCTTGCTAGGAAACTTCCTAAAGGAACCGGTAAATACATAGGTAAGCTCCCTTTGAAATGCTTTTCTTGTAACCGGATAGGACATAATGTTGTAAATTGTCCTAATGGTGACAACAAGGACAAACTGGAAAGGTTCAAGAAATTCAAAGGAGGAAATTGGAGAAACTATTTTGTGGCAATTGATGAAGGTGTCACAGATAAGGAATCAGAAGATGAAGAAAATGAAGATATTGTGTTTGTTGCTATCAAGGAAGATGTGTCAGACAAGAAGGCTATTGTCTCTCACTTTGATAATTCCAATGAGTGGATTATTGAAAGTGGTTGTTCTCACCATATGACTGGTGATCGGAGCAAGTTTCTATCTTTGGAAGAGTATGATGGTGGTGTGGTTCACTTTGGTAATGATGCACCATGTATGGTCAAAGGCAGAGGGTCCATCTCTCTGAATGGAAAGAGTAGTGCTGATAATGTGTATTGGGTTGATGGTCTCAAACACAACCTTCTGAGTGTTTCCCAACTGAATGATAATGGTTTCACTCTGGAATTCAAGAATGGAGTGTGCAGAATCAAAGGAAAGAATGGTGGATTGGTGGCCACCGGCATGTAGACCAAAGGTAACCTATTTTAGCTTAATGCAAATATTAGTACATGTCTTATGGCCAAGTTTGATGACAACTAGATATGGCATAGGAGACTCTGCCATGTAAACTTTGATAACATTGTGAAGGCCAGTAAGATCAAGGCAATTAGAGGGTTGCCGGTGCTAAGCAAACTAGAAAATACCTTGTGTAGAGAGTGTCAACTAGGGAAAATGTCTTCCTCAACCTTTAAAGGTAAACCTTTCACTGCTGACAATTTACTTGATCTTGTGCATACTGATTTGGGTGGTCCTATGAAAACTAGGAGTGTGTAGGGTGATAGGTACTTCATGATTCTCACTGATGACTGCTCAAGAATGATGTGGGTCACATTCTTGAAAGATAATTCTAAGCTTTTGGAAAGTTCAAATCTTTCAGAGCATTAGTGGAGAAGGAAAGCAGTAAAAGGATCAAGTGCCTTAGACTGATCAAGGAAGGGAATTCACTTACAATGAATTCAACAAGTACTGTGAAGAACATGGCATCAAGAGGCAACTGTCTGTCCCCTGGACTCCACAGCAGAATGGCCTAGCAGAGAGGAATAATTGGACTGTGGTTGAAGCAGCAAGAACAATGTTGCTTCAAGGAAAGGTTGCTCACACCTTTTGGAGAGAAGCGGTGAGCACTGTAGTCTACACAATGAACCGGGTACTCATCAAGAAAGGTAAGGATAAAACTCCTTATGAGTATTGGACTGGTAAGACACCTGTGGTTAGCTACTTTAGAGTGTTTGGTAGCAAATGTTACATCAAGAGAAGTGAACACCAGAGCAAATTTGATGCGAAATGTGATGAGGGAATATTCCTAGGGTATTCCACCAAGAGAAAAGCTCTCAAGTGTTTCAATAATAGGACTAAGAGAATTATGGAAAGCATCAATGTGAGATTTGATGAAACCTCTGAGAAAACTGAGGAAACTGGCAGTGAGCAAGTGGTAAATGAACTAGTTGTAACCTTCTGGGAACTGGTTGCTAGTCAACCAAGTACCAGTAACAGTGTTCCTACACTGGTAGATGTAGATGCTAATACTAATGGAGATGAGGATGAAGAAGAAAAGCAAGAGGAATCTGTTAAGACCATTCCTCAGTATGTCAAGCTGAATCATGATCCTAAGCAGATCATAGGAGATAAGGATGCAGGAATCCTTACAAGAAGAAAGGTCAGAGAAAACTCATGTATAATCTCTAAATTTGTTCAAAGAGGCACATAAAGATGAAGACTGGGTCAAGGCAATGGAAGAGGAACTTGACTAGATAGAGATAAATGGTACATGGTCTTTAGTACCCAGATCGAAGCATAAAAATGTCATCAGTACCAAATGGGTTTTCAGAAATAAGCTGAATGAGGATGGCACAGTGATTAGAAACAAAGCCAGACTGGTGTGTAAAGGATATGCCCAAGAAGAAGGAGAAGACTACGGAGAAACCTTTCCTCCTGTAGCCAGATTGGAAGGAGTTCGTATGCTTCTTGCATATGCAACTTTTAAAGGATTCAAAGTATATCAAATGGATGTAAAATCTGCATTCCTAAATGGTGTACTTGAAGAGGCGGTGTATATAGAGTAACCAGATTGGTTTTCCCTATCTGAAGATAGTGACATGGTGTGTAGGGTACATAAATCCTTATATGGTCTAAAGAAGGCACCTAGATCATGGTATGAACACCTACACTCCCATCTTGTGAAGATTGGATTTGAGAGAACAAGCGAAGATAGCAATATCTACTTGAAATCTGAAGGAGATCAGATCCTAATCTGTGAGGTATTTGTTGATGACATTATCTTTGGTGGAGATGACAAGATGAGTCATGAGTTTATAGATGAGATGAAGAAAGAGTTTGAGATGTCACTCATAGGGGAGATTAAGTTCTTCATTAGACTGCAGATTCAGCAAATGAAAGATGGAATCTTTATCACTCAGTCCAAGTATGTCAAAGAGGTGTTGAAGACCTTTGGCAAGGAAGATAGAAAATCGGTTGGTACATCGATGGTGATCGGTTGTAAACTATCCAAAGAGGATGACTCAGTATTGGTTAATGAGAAGGAATATCAATCAATGATTGGTAATTTGCATTATGTAGTGCATAGCAGACTAGATATTGTACATGCATGAGTTGGCATTACTGCAAGGTTCCAGAAAAGTCAAAGAGAATCCCACTTGGTTGCAGTCAAGCGGATTCTTAGGTATCTGAAGGGAACTATTGAATATGGATTGTGGTATCCATATAGCAAAGATTTCAACTTGAAAGTATTCACAAATGCTGATTGGGCAGGTAATGTGGATGACCAGAAGAGCACAACTAGTGGTGCATTCTTTCTCAGTGGTAGACTAGTCTTATGGATGAGTAAGAAGCAGAGTATGTTGCAGCTTTCATGAACTGCACTCAGATAATTTGGATGAAGCGTGTATTAAATGGCTTCAAGGTTCATGTATCTGAACCGATAAGTATATTTTGTGACAATACTAGTGCAATTAACATCCCCAAGAATCCGGTTTTACATTCTAGAACCAAACACTTTGAGCTTAAGTATCATTTCTTGAGGGAAAAGGTTCAGAACAAAGAGATTGCACTGGAACATGTTTCGAGTAAGGAGCAGTTAGCAGACATATTCACCAAGCCTCTCCCAAAGGCTACAGTTATGTACTTAAGAGGTGAATTAGGGGTGGTGCCCCTTCAGGAGGTGAACTAAAGGTATTGCATAGTCAAATATTTTTTCAGGATTGATATGTTGAAGGATGCTACTCCTCAGGGGGAGCAGCATAATAGAACAGGGAAGCTTGTGCCTCCACTTTGGCATTGTTGTCAAAGGGGAAGAAGAAGTGAAGCGGAGAAGATATCTACAAAAATTGGGGGAGAAGATGTGAAGCGGAGAGATATCTTTATATATTTCCATCAATGCCAAAGGCGGAGATTGTTGGCATTATGTGAACCGGTATGAGGACATGATGACATTGTATGTTGTCATTGACATCAATATGCTGAAAAAGAGAGAACTGGTATGTTACCAAGAATCGGTATAACATTGTGAAGCGGTGTGTTGGTTCAAGGTGAACCGGCATGTGGATATGGGAACCGGTACATGGAAGCTTTGTATGACTACTAGTTGGTAGTCTCAACTTCAAGGTTTCTGGTTAAAGTGCTTCAAGCCTGTGTGACTCAACTGGTGACTTTGTGTGATGAGTTAGCATTGTAAAAAAGAACAGATTGTGTTGCCACGTCAGCCTTGTGCATGTGAAGGATCTTGCATGAAGGAGATTGTTCCTTTCTACCTCGAGAATGTGCGAAGTTTATAAACGGTGAAAATGGGTGATGGGTTATCAGCCGCCATGAAAGCGATGGAAAATGAACGATGGAGAACGTCTTGAGATCGGTTCAAGACTGTTGCATTTAATGCAATGTGCTCAATGGTCAAGATTGAACCGTTTGAATTGCTTAACTTAACAGGTTTATGGTTTAGGGTTTATGCTATCGACCTATCTGTTTCTTATAAGGTCGATGTTGTGTTTCTTTCTGAGGTTGTTGGAAAAAGTTCTGTGTGTGTGTATCCAAGTGAAGAGATACGTGATTCTTGCCAGACCAGAGGAGAGAAGTAATACCTATAGAGTGTAAGTGCAAAAGGTGAAGAGGAGCTAAAGCGGATCTGCATTGGCATTGAGTGTTGTTACCAGATCATTGTAATACCTGTTGATCTCTAACCACTTCAACAATTGGGAAATCCCTTAATAGGGTAGCTTTAACTAGCTTACTATAAATCCTTTGACAGGGTGACTCAAAACCATTGAGTTCTTGAAATCCTCTAACAAGGTAACCTTTAACAGGGTTTAACCCTTAACCGGGTATTCTAGCCATCCCTTAACCGAGTGATCCCTAACAAGATTGGTTCCTAACAGAACCTATTGTATCAGTCTTTAACCAGACAAGGCTCCTAACAAAGCGGACTTCTAAAGAGTTCAAAAACAGCTTGTGGGTATTCATCCCCACTGTGGTTTTTCCCAGTTGGGTTTCCACGTGAAAAATCTATGTCATGTGTGGTGTTATTCATGTGATGGTTTAAGTGATTTGTGTCTGAAGGTAAATCATGTTGATCTAGCTTTTTATATATTTTTTATGATAGATTACCTATTCATGCACTAGGGTGAAATGGAAATGAAGTATTAGATTGTATGAAAAGATAAGTGTCAACCGGTTTATGCTTGTCTCAGTTATTCTAGGTTTTGCCGGTTGTACTATGTTTAAGACCGGTGTTACTGTTTGTCTTCCAAATCACAGTGTCTACTAACAAACCGGTTTTAGGAATGTGTTTTTGTCTATACTGATTCACACCCCCCCTCTCAGTATCGGTTTGGTACTATCCGTTCATCATTGAGTTATCAGATTTATGGATTGGTTATTGTTGTTTTGGTCTCAAGTCGACATGGCATATCATTGTAATATGGATGTATGTAATGATCTTATTTTAATATCTTTTAGGTGGCCGACCTAATTGGTTTAGGCCTTAGGGTTGGTATAAATTGATGTAAGATCTCTTTGTAGATCAAAGGATAAGGTCTATGAAGGGAAATGTAATATCATATGTGAATGAGATTTGATCGATCATAGATGATCGAATTGGGATTAAGGAAGAGATCAAAGGTCTTCGGTATCGAGCTTAACTAGGACTGTAATCAGGCATGGTAGATGTTATCTCTGGAAATTCATTATTTTGGATTGTTGTCCATTTATCTTGAGGTGGTTATAACCTCTCTATAGTCAGTGAGACTCTTTTGTAATGAGCAGTATGCTCTAGGCAATATACCTTCCTACATGTGCAAGCCCCTCATTGTATCACATACTTTCTGTAGAAGTATCATCTGACTGTGGGTAGGCTTCCCACCATGGTTTTTCCCTTTCCATATTTTCCATGTATAAGTCATGGTGTTATGTGGTATGGTTGCATTGCGTTGATTATCTATTTTATTGTTATGTTTTACTGCTTACCGGTATCTGTTTCTTCTATTTCAGTACTTAATGTTTATGTGATCCGGTTAAAGGTTATAAAGTGGTTTGATTGATATAATCTATTAAAAACTGATTCACCCCCCCCCCCCTCTCTCAGTTTTTCACCGATTAACCTAACAATTGGTATCAGAGCTTTGATCCTCTTTTGCAGAAGCTTAACCACTTGAGGTAGATCCTATGGCAACTAACACTTCAAATCCAGCCGCAACTATTTTTAGAAGAGAAATCCCTAAGCTTGATGGAACAAATTATGAGATATGAAAAATTTGAATGGAGACTCATCTTAGATGTCTTGGCAAGGATATTTGGGAGATCACTGAGAAAGTATACACACCTTATGATCCGACATCTTGCAAACCTGCTCCTGCAGACTTGGACAAGAATTAAAATGATTGTAGAGCTAGAGAATCTTTCTTGTGTGCACTTACTGATTGGAAAATCATGGGATTGACTGATAAATCATCGGTAAAGGTTATGTGGGATAAACTGTAAACTCTGAATGAAGGTGATCCTACTGTCAAAATTGCTAAACTTGGTGGTTACCGGGTAAGATATGAAAACTTGAAGATGGAAGATAATGAAAGAATTGTTGTATTTATGGAAAGAGTAAATGAGATTATTATGGGAATTCAATGTTGTGGAGGATCTGAGTGAAGATGAAATAGTTTCCAAAGTCTTGAGAGCCCCTCCACTGGCTTACAAGATGAAGGAAACTGCAATTAATGAGCTGAGAACAATGGCAAAGACTTCAGTTAACAGAGACATTCTGATTGGGAAATTATCTACTTTTGAGCTTGAAGAATTTGGACCTTCTGGAGCTGCAATGTCTGAATCTTCTTTCCATGCATCATCATCATCTACCAGCAAAAGTGATTGGAAATCCCTATATGCAAAAGAATTGGAAGATATGAGGAAAGAAGATGAAGAATTTGAGCAACTTGAAGCCTTATTTTCTATAAGAGTACCTAAAGGACCGACATGAAGTAAGTATGAAGGAAAAACACCTTTTAAATGTTTTGCATGTAATAAGATTGGTCATTTTGCATCTAGATGTCCTGAAAGGAATGCAAGATTTGAAGAAAGAGTTAAGAAATCATTTAAGCCTAATCAAAACAGATATAGATTTAAGAAAAGCAAACAATGCTACATAGAGGATGAGGGAGGAGTAAGTGATGACTCTGAGGATGAACCAGCTAGTGGATCTGGCAATGGAAAGGAATGGGTGTTCTATGCTTTAAAGGAAGATGAACTAGAACCGGCTACCATGAATGAAGAAAAGACCTTGGCAGCAAAAGTTGAAGATAAGGATGAATGGGTAATTGATAGTGGATGCTCGCATCATATGACTGGAGATAAAAGAAAACTTATGTCCTTGGAAGAATACAATGGTGGTCAAGTCAGATTTGGAAATGATAAAGCATGTATGATCAAAGGTAGAAGTTTTATTTCTCTAGATGGCAAGCATAATACTAATAATGTTTATTATGTAGAAGGTTTAAATCATAATCTCTTAAGTGTTGGTCAATTGGTGGAAAAGGGTTTCCAACTTCAGTTTAAAGATAGAAAATGCAAAATCATTAACAAAACTGGTTTGGAGATTGCAACCGGTACTCATACTAAAGGTAATATCTTTCACTTGAATACTGATAATAAGACATATTTGATTTCTCATATTGATGAGAGTTGGTTATGGCATTAAATGTTATGTCATGTTAATTTTGATTGTATTGTTAAGATCAGTTCAACAAAGGCAGTTAGAGATATACCTAAGATTATGAAGCCTCATAATCTGGTATGTAAGGAATGTCAATTAGGAAAGCAAGTTAGAACTTCTTTTAAGAAAATACATGATAAATCTAATGATGTGCTTGATTTGATTCACACTAACTTATGTGGTCTGGCAAGGACTAGAAGCTTTCAAGGTGATAGGTATTTCATGCTAATTATTGATGACTATTCTAGAATGATGTGGGTGACTTTTTTAAGGGAGAAGTCTGAAGCCTTTGAGAAATTCAAGATCTTTAAAGCAAAGTTTGAAATAGAAACTGGATTGAAAAATCAAATGTCTAAGATTAGATCAAGGTGGTGAGTTCACTTCTCATGAATTTAATAGTTATTGTGAGACAAATGGAATTAGGAGACAATTATCTGCACCCCAGACTCCTCAACAGAATGGAGTAGTGGAAAGGGAGAATAGAACCATTTTGGATGCAACAAAATCTATGATGATGGAAGCCAAATTGCCTCACATCTACTGGAGAGAAGTAGTGAGTACAAAAATCTACACATTCAATAGAGTTCACATCAAAGGTGAAACCAGTAAGACCCCTTATGAATTATGGTTTGGACATACATCTACTATTAAATATTTCAGAATTTTTGGAAGTAAATGTTATATCAAAAGGGATGATTCAATTGGGAAGTTTGATCCTAGATGTGATGAAGGGATATTTCTTGGTTATTCGATTCAAAGCAAATTATATAGATGTTATAACAAAAGATTGCAGAAAATTGTGGAGAGTGCTAATGTGAAAGTGGATGAGAAATACAAAAATCAATCTATATCACATGACATGGATCCGACAATGGAAATGATCATAACTGAACCGACAATGCCTCAACCAGTATAGGAAACTAAGACAGTTACACCAGTATAATCAAAAAATTCAAATGTGACTGATGATTAGAGCAGTGAACCTAAAGTTCAGAAGACACCAAATTATGTAAGAATAAATCATTCTGAAGATAAAATCATTGGAGATATGAACAAGGGAGTTATGACAAGAAGAATATTGGCAAATGAAGAGGTATGTCTTATTTCTCAAATTGAACTGGCATCTATTATTGAATCTTGTAAAGATAAACATTAGTTAAAGGCTATGGAAGATGAATTAGATCAGATAGAAAAGAGTGAGACTTGGACTTTAGTTCCCTGGCCTAAAAATAAGAATGTTATTGGAACTAAATGGGTTTTTAGGAATAAACTGAATGAGAATGGTCAAGTTGTAAGATACAAGGCTAGATTGGTTTGTAAAGGATATTCTCAAATGGAAGGAATTGATTATGGTGAGACATTTGCACCTATAGCTAGAATTGAAGCCATTACACTATTTCTTGACTATGCAGCTTATAAGAACTATAAGGTCTATCAAATGGATGTTAAATGTGCATTTTTGAATGGTGAACTTGAGGAAGAAGTATACATTGAACAACCTGATGGATTTTCACTGACAGATGATAAATATATGGTTTGCAGATTGAGGAAAGCTTTATATGGATTGAAACAAGCTCCTAGAACTTGGTATGCAAGGTTGGATAAATATCTTTTGAAGCTTGGTTTTACTAAAGGTAGTGCTAATAGAAATTTATATTATAAGATCATTGATGATGATATTCTGATTATTGAAGTTGTTGGAACCCTAAAATTTGAATTTTTTTAGAGTTATAGATTCATGCCAAAAAGAGGATTTCTCAATGCAATTGTATGCACTACCTATGACCATCTCCTGAAAACCTATGAACATGTTAAGAGATCGATTTCTAGTTATGTATATGTATTCAAAACTATAATTTTTAGGTACACCCTTCTGAACCAAAATTCATTTCATTTGAGTGTAATTATGTCAAGTTATTGATTTCTTTGCATTTTGTGTACATTCAAGCATTACCATGTCAAATTTTAGAGCCTTATGATATTATTTACTATATCATTTTTAGGTAAAATTAAATAAGTCCATTATGTATCATTTTGAATTTTCTTTAAATAATGGCATTTGGATATTGATGGTTCTCTTTCTTGCAGGATCATTACACTAAGCCAACCATTTCCTTGAAATGATTAATATTTATTCAACCTAATGCATAATTTTGGAACCATATGTGTTCATGTCATATGAGAGTCATTTTATTCACATCTTATTTAAAATTATTAATTTTGATATATTAATTTAGATATTGATATAACATATTCATTTATTTGTGTTATCTATATGCAAGGTTACTACAAAAGTAAATAAAGTTTTATTTTCAAGAGGGTAAAATATGAATGCTTTTACAAAATATATATCAAGTTCATGGAGAGCCTATTTTGTAAATCTTTTAAATAAAATATTTAATAAATTGCAAAAAGGAATAAAAGTTTTTTCCAAAAGGTAAATCATTTTTATTATAGAAAACTTTATAAGTAAAAGTGCCATTTGCACAAAGTGGGGCCGGTGGGTGAAACCCATCGGGCATTGGAATAATAGAAAATGTACTCCCCCGACAATGCATAGCTACCCCATGAGCTTGAGGTAATATTGTTTTAATTTTTGCAAAAGAGGGTAAGTTGATATAAGTTAATGTTTTACTTTTGAGTTAATGTTTGAGAGTTAGAATTTTAATTTTTCCAAAGAGGAGATTAATAAGGTAGTTTTATTTACTTTGGGAAGTTTTGTGACTCAAAAGTAAATATATTCCCAAATGCTATATGCTTGACATGCTTATGTCTTGATATTTTTTTTTTGTAGAAATATAATATGTCACTTCTCTTGGTAAAAAGTATTTTTTCCAATGATAAAATGTCTATACTATTATGGATTAAAATCAATTTTAAGGGCAAAAGTATTTTTATTTTTTATTATTGAAGATTTTGTTTCTCTAAAGTATCCCTAATGCAAATTTTTATTTATTTATTACAAATGTCCAACTATATCATTCTTGTGTAAGTATTTTCTACCTAAAGGTTTTAAAATAATATTTTACTTTGATCTTTTATCATTCATGAAATTGCTTTGCAAAAAGTAAATTATTATATTTTCCTATTTTGGGGGCAATATTTATAAATTTTATTTATAATGTATTAAAAAAGAATTGTTTTTTATCAAAAGGGAAAAGTTATTCTTTTTCACATAAAGTTATTATTTTTCATATTTAAAGCAATTATGATCTTTGAATTATCTTTTGAAAAGGGAATATTTTGTCAAGGGAATTACATTTCATTTATAAATGTCTTTTGACAATAATGAATAGCATTTGATTGTCAAATAGTTGATATTTTCTCTCATCAAATATATTTACCTTAAGTAAATAAATTGAACATATGCATTAGGGTAAATCATTTATATCACATGGATAATAGTTTGATTATTTTTTTGCAAGTATATATTTCATATGATAAAATGTTTCCAAAAGAATTGAAGTTGCCCTAACAGTTGAAAATGTGTGCTTATCACATGGTTGGAATATTGATTCACGGATGTCATTTCCAAAAGGGAAGTATATTCTTATCATATCACACTACCTTATGTTGTTATTTGAATGCACATCAAGATGAAACTTATATATGTTATTTACCCCAAATAAGTGCTTTGAATATATATATATTAGAGTAAAGTGTTATTTTATATAAATGGATGTTATGTTTGCAAAATTATTTTCTTAAAATGTAAATACTTTGGTTTTATTGAATTATTTTAAACAAGTATTTATATAAAGATTATTGAATTTTCAAACTAAAAAATCTAAGGTGGAATCTTTTTAATTTTCAAATCAAGGAATTGGATTGGCTTATCTTGTGTGCAGGAGATAATGAGAAGATGATGAATATTTGTAGAGGAATTTTATCAAGGTGGAGAATAAAAGACACATTATTAAAGCATCATTTAGTATTTTTTTAGGGTTCTCATTTGTAATTATTTATTAAACCAGAGGGTGTGTCCTTTGGAATGCAACTTTCTATAACTCCCTTCTGTGTATGAAAGGGTGTGTCCTTTCATATATGTCTTTTGATTCACATACTTATAGGGAGTCATTTTTTGTATGTAAAAAACCTGAAAAAATACGGTCGGTAGGGGCTATAAGCAATATGTATTGGGGAAGTCTATAGGAAGAAGAAGTATCTTTTTGTGGAAACAGACTGTAATGGAGTATCTTCAAGTGCAGGTTATGTATGCAATCATTTCCTAAATATCAATATACAAGGTTTGTTATTTCTTTTCTAAATATTGTGCATACTTTTGTGTTGATGAGTTATCTTTGTCCTCTTGATAAATCTGTCATTTTATTTGCTATGATGTGCCATCACATGTTGTTACATTAAATGTGAGATTGAGTTTTCATTGTTTTTGTAACACATACTGAACCTTCATAGTTGATGATTAATATTGTCTCTAGAGTTGATAAGATCTCTTGTACACAAAGTGTCATAAATATCCCTGGATAGATGCATTGTTCTGTTATTTATCTTTTAAGGTCCTAGTTTGTTAGGCATTTAAGGTCTTTGATAGAGAAACATTCTTCCCAAACCCTATATGAAGTAATCTTTGCATATTTCTTTTAAGTCCTGAAAGCATCTTATTCTCAAGATACAATCATAATCATTTTCATTTATTTTCAAAAGAATTCACTTAAAGCACATAACAAAGCATAATTACATAGCAATCATTTGCCAGTTTTTGCATTTGCTAACCATAAAGCTTAAATCCAATTTAAATAACTCTTTTTGTGCTTAAGAGGGAGAGGTATACCCACCTAGGTTCAGTGGAGCCTTAAGTGCAAAGAGATTTGGTCTTTGACCATCCCTGTTCATTGGCCAAGGCTAGTTGGATCAATTAAGTGCATGGCAAATCCTTAAGTTTTCCAATCTGTGGTTTTGGGCACCAACAAAAAGTATTTGTTGATGATATTGTTTTTGGAGGAGAAGATAAATTGTGCATGGAATTTTCTAATAATATGAAGAATGAATTTTAAATGTCTATGATTAGTGAGATGAGATTTTTCTTAGGTTTGCAGATTACTCGAACTGACAAAGGCATTTTTATCTGTTAAACTAAGTATTTGAGGGAATTATTGAAGAAGTTTGGTATGGATAATTCCAAACCGGTGCGTACTCCTATGGTGACAAGTGAGAAATTATCTATCAAAGATACATCTACACTAGTAAATCCGACAAGATATAAGTCTATGATTGGTGGCTTGTTATATCTAACTCAGACTAGACCGGATATTATGAATGCAGTAAGTATTGTTTCAAGATATCATTGTAATCCTAAAGAAAATCAGGAATTTGCATTAAAGAAGATATTCAGGTACTTGCAAGGAACAACAAAATATGGCATATGGTATTCTAGAGATGATGATTTCACTTTAGGCGCATATACGGATTCAGATTGGGTAGTAGATACTGATGACAGGAAGAGCACTTCTGGTGGAGATTTCTTTCTTGGAAAGAAATTGGTTTCATGGATCAACAAAAAAAAGTCATGCATTTATTTATCTACTGTAGAAGCTGAGTATGTTGCAGTAGCAACTAATTGCACTCAAGTCTTATGGATGAAGAAAATGTTGAAAGATATCAAGGTAAATTATAGTGAACCAGTAGTTATCTACTGTGATAACTTTGCAACTATTGACATATCTAAGAATCTGGTATTTCACTCTAAGACTAAGCATATATCAATAAAATATAACTTTTATAAGGACAAGGTAGAAGAAAAGGAACTCAAATTGGTTTATGTGAACACTAAAGAGCAGATTGCAGATATATTTACTAAATCATTGTCTAAGGAATCATTTGAGTATTTGAGAGACATGTTAGGGGTTTCTACCCCTCCAATAGAGACTTGATTGATGCAGTTTGTGATTAGTCCAACATGCATTATCAGAGATATTATTCATTTCGGCACTGATGAATGGTGCTACTACTCAAGGGGAGTAGTCAGCTTTGAGATTTAGAGGTTTATATTCTTGCTTTGATATTTTTGTCAGATTTCTGGCATTGATGTCAAAGGGGGAGAGTTAGTGATGTGAAAAATAAATTTAGAACTTTACAGAGATGTTATTCACAAGGGAGGATTTATTGATATTCAGGAGATTGTTGGTTTTCTTCCATAGGGGGAGACTTGTTTGGAATTTTTTGATACTTAGATGTTTTTCACATCGAGTGTTGCCATCAATGCCAAGGGGACTTTTGGCATGTTTAGATCAATGGAGTATATTTGGAATTGGTGGTGATGAAGGAAACAACCTATCTCGCCTAAGAAACACTAGGTGGATTGATGGTTCACATGAGTAGAATAGATCTTGGGCTTGGGAGATTTGTCTAAACACGACTTGCAATAATCATGACGATTATTGCACTGCCTTATTTCAAAATTTGTTGGGTCTATTTTTGGACTCTTCTCTGGCTCTTGAGCAACTTTGTATTTCTATTTCCATGCTTCTCACTACTATTGTTAACCTGGAGGAAGTGGATATGGGGGATGACAGACTGAGACTTGAACCAGATAAAATAGATGATTTCAAAGCCAAGCTAGTAGTTTGGTGTGTGTGCACGGAAGGAGGGATAGATAAATTCATGAAGAATATGAAAGGCAATGATGAGAGACTATCTAAACAGTTTGTGGCTTCTTGGGTGGATAGAAGGGTCACTATGGGTGGCATTTCATTTGAAGTAAATGAGGAGGTTATAGCTCAGGCGATGGGCCTTTCCATGGAGGACCAAAAATAGAAAAGCAAAGCTGTATCTCAGACACCACTAGTTTGAATCAATTCTTCCGCGATGGTGAGAACCCTATGAAGTGGGCTAGTGGGTTCAATCGTGAGGAGATTTCACTATCATGTGATAAGGTGTGCTACATCATTATGAAATATTTTACCCTTGAAGGGTGGTATGGGGTTTTCTACTACTACCACCTCCCTTTTCTCAATCATCTTAGGAATAGGGATCTTATTTCTATTCTATTTTTTCTACTGCATTCTATGGCTGCTAATGTGAAAGATGTTGCTGAAGTAAACAAGAAAAATAAGGATTATACTATTCTCCATCAAGGCCTTATCCTTCACTTGTATAATTTCCACCTAGCTCTTTGCCCTCCCTGCATGATTTTTGTTCAAAATGTGCTTGAAAGTCAGCCCCTGCCCATGGTCACTGCTAATCCTAAAAAAAACCCTACTTTTTTGCTTGAATCTGGCTCCTCCAACAAGTAAAGAAAAAAATGTGCCTGCCACTCAGAGGACTCTAAACCCTTTGAGCCCAAGAAGGTGAAGATTCAACAAATTGACTCTGATGTTGAGATCACTGATGAAACTAACACCCCTCATTGCTCTGTGAGACTGGCATCCAAACCCCCTGAAAAAGATAAACCTTAAAGGACCCCTCCTCATCCCATGACATGGGTGATTCTGAGAATGTGGGTGATGATACCATCCCCTCTAGAAAAGTGGTCCCATCCCTCTCCACCTTGGCCCCTCATCCTGAAATCTCTACCCATGTCTTTGAAAGCCCTAACAACTCTGTGAACCCAGTTGTTGACCCTAATTCCTGGGCTAATTCTCCATCCCTTACCCTTAGGATCAAGAAAATGGTTATTATTGAGGAAGCTAATAGTATTAAGGAGGAAGCAGACGACAAGCTGCTAGAATTGGAAAAGAAAGTGGACGCCCTAAATGAGAAAATCTAGAAAATTGTCAGCAGAGCAGAATTCACTGAAAAAAGGCTTCATGAGGTCACTAGGTTCATACTGAAAGTCATGCACAGCTCTGCGACCACCCTTTGTCTTTTTCAGGAGAACACCCACAAAGTAAAATGAAAGGAGGAAGAGGACTACAAAGACCTCTTTAAATTTATAGCCAAAGAATGGGCTAGGAGGATCCCACCCAAGATCAGTCATGGCAAAAAGAAATAAGGATGTTTTCTACTTAGTGGATTTTTTATATTTTGGATGGCCTTTGTGGCCTTAGTGTTTCTAGTTATGAACATAATTATAATCTTTGTTGGTTAATCTTGGACTTGGTTATCTTTAGCCCTACATGGAATATCTTATTGTTTACTATGACTATGTTAAACTCTATTAATATGGTTAGTATGTTTAAGGTTTTTGATAGAGGAAAGTTTAAGGAGGTTGTGACTTTGTTGTTTTTCTGCTAACAATTGTTCTTCTGCTATTAATGTGACTGTAACTAGGTCATCCCCCTAGTTTTGGTTACTTTTAATATAAAAAACAATCACCTCAAACTAGGAGGTAAAGGATATACCTTGAATTTACCCCTAGATTGATGCACCAACTTATGCATCTAGTTATAAGGAAGGGCAATAATGCCTAGCTTCTACCTTATACACTCAAAAGCATCCTTTGAAAGTGCCTTAGTAAAAATATCTACAATTTGATCCTTTGTGGGCACATACTCCAATATGACTTCTTTCTCTACAATTTTCTCTTTGAGTAAATACCAAATAGAAATGTGTTTAATCCTTGAATGCATCACTAGATTGTTTGAAATGTATATAGCACTTGTATTTTCACACATAATAGGAATGATCTCACATACATCACCTTGATGTCTTTCATTGTTTTCTTCATCCACATCACTTAAGTACAACATGATGCTACAACAATATACTCAAGATCTGTTATTAGTAATGATACTAAATTTTGTTTCTTACTGAACCAAGAGCTAATCCATCTACTAGGAAAAATGCACTACCACTAGTACTTCTTATGTCACCAACACAACTAGCCCAATCAACATCATTACAAGGCTTCAAAGAGAAATCACTATCGTTCTTATACCACAAACCATAATCTCGAGTCCCTTTCAAATATTTGAATATTCTTTTAATAGATTTTTCATGAGATTGCTTAGGATTAGCTTGATATTTGGAAACCAAACACACTACATGCATGATATTAGGTCTAGAAGAAGTCAAGTATAGCAGTCCTCCAATCATAGACCTATAGAGAGCTTGATCAACTCTCAAAGACTCATCATCCGTACTCAAATGACAACCAATAGCCATGCAAGTACTCACTAGTTGAAAATTCTCCAAACCAAATTTCTTCAACAACTCTTTAATATATTTAGCTTGAGAGATAAAGATATCATCATCTAGCTAAACAACTTGAATTCCAAGAGAAATAAAATTCACCAATAATTGGCATCTCAAATTCTTTCTACATTTATTCTACAATTTTATTACATATACCACCATCTCCACCAAAGATAATGTCATCAACATGTACAACAACTATCAAAAGCTTATCTTCTTCAACCTTAAAGTAAATATTGGTACATGTTGTATCTTTCTTAAAGCCTTATTGAAGTAAATACCTTCCCAACCTTGCATACCAAGCCTTGTGGGCTTTCTTGAGACTATAAATTGCCTTTTAAAGTTTGTACACCATGTTTGAGTCCTCTATTAATTGAAATCCATTTTGTTGTTCTATGTAGACTTCTTCCTCTAAACCTGCATTCAAGAATGTTGACTTTTGCATCCATCTGATATACCTTGAAGTTCTTGTGAGCTGCAAATGCAATAAACATTCTAATTGCCTCCATTGTAGCCACTAGAGAAAACATCTCCTCAAAATAAATACCTTCCACTTGATAATATCCTTTGCAAACCAACCTAGCTTTGTTACTTGTCACTTCTCCTTCTTCATTGAATTTGTTCCAAAAAACCTACTTTGTTCCTGAAACATTTTTGTCTGTTGATCTAGGGACTAGTTCTCATGTCTGATTTTTTCTCAAATTGACCAAGCTCTTCTTCCATTCTCTTTAGACATCCTTCATCCATGCTAGCATTAGAAAAAAAATTAGGTTCTACTTTTGATATTATACAAATATTTAACTACTCACTTTCCCTGGCAAGTCTTCTTCTAGTATGGATGCCTTCATTCTTATCACTAATGATATGATCTTTTGAATGGTTCTTTTGAGTATACTTTTTTGGAGTCCTAGGGCCCTTCTATAAATCCTTATCCTCTATTTCCTTTTCTTCCTTCTCTTCATCTTCTTCTTCTACAATATAGGGAGCACCTTCTATTCTATAATCTATAAGTTCTTTCAATCATATACTTTGACATTTGTGCTTTCACCCATATTCTTGAGTCTCTTGTTATAGCATTTGTAAGCCTTACTTCTTGTTGAGTATCCAAGGAATGTTCTTTCATCAATTATTTAGTCAAACTTTCCAATATCATTATCATCTCTTCTAATGTAACACTAGCTTCCAAAGATACTAAAAATACTTGATAGTAGCAGGTCTTCTATACCATAGCTCAACTTATAATTGTTGACCCTCACCTACACTTTATTAAGAATATAGGAAGAAGTATGCACAAATTCCTTCCAATACACATTAGGAAAATTATCATCTTTCAACATTGTTCTAGCCATCTCTTGAACTATTCTATTTTTTCTTTCAACAACCCCATTCTTCTTAGGGGTCCTAGAGTAGAAAAATGTCTCCTAATACCATGATCTTCCCAAAAATTTTCAAACTCATTCAAATATGAATTCACCTCCTCTATGAGACCTTAAGCATTTTATCTTAGCATCTATTTCATTATCAGTGATAAACTTAAAACAATTAAACATATCTAAGGATTTTTATTTTTATCTTACAAAAGTAGCCCATATCATTCTAGAATAATCATCAACAAGCAACATAAATTACCTTTCACCATTTAGTCCTCTTGACTTGGTAGCTCTACAAAGATCAGTATGTATCAGCTCAAAAGGTTTTGTAGTAGAATCTCTTTGTTCTTGAATCTTGTCTTTGTCTTCTTTCCCATTTGACACTCCTTGCACAATGTGTTTGTAGGATTGATAATCTTTGGAATATACCTTAATACATTTGTAGAACTAATCTTCAACATGTTGTCAAAATTGAGGTGTCCCATCCTCTTGTGCCACAACAAACATTCATTTCTTTGAGAGATCAAAAAACCACTCCCTTTAAATTCCTTAAAATGATAAACATTTCCATTAGTACTCATTCCTTCTCCAATCAATCTTCTTGAGCTACCTTTTTTTATTTCACAACCTTTTTTATTAAATGTTAGTTTGTATCCTTTACTGCACATCTAACTGACACTAATAATATTATGTTTCAATATCTTAACATAAAGAAAATGCTCTATCTTTTTCTTTCCATCAATGGTAATGGTTCCTTTGCCACGAATTTGGGTACTCTTCACCTCCAATCTTGATTGATCCACTATTAAACTTTTAAAGATTGATGAACTTTCTTCTATCACCGGTCATGTCATTGGAACACCTACTATTAACCACCCAAGAATTTAGTTCTTTTGCATGAAGAGTAGTCACCACACACTTTTTCTATCTCAACTTTGCATCACATACTCCACAATTGATAAGATCATGTAAGCACTTGATCCATAACTCATTCCAAACATCCACACTGATTTGATATTCTATATATATCATCCTCTTTATCACAAAACATCAATTAGGTCGGCTATAATAGGGAACAAACATGATTCTTATCAAGTTGGCCACCAAAAACAATTGTCTTGAAAGTGGCTCAATCCTAGAGATAGAGAGGACCTAAAACATCATATCACATCTCTCTAAGTGGCTCCAAACATAAACCACTCTAGTACACATCCTCCAAAGTTGGAAACAAGGTAATGTGTAGATAAACCATTTACCACATAACCAGTCTACCCAAAAACATATCTTCCAAATGAATTAACTCAATATGGATACCCACAAGACAAATTAAGATCCATACATAACTTACCACAATATTTAAAGTTATCACAGACCCTTAAGGATATAGAGCTAGTAGGAGAACAAGCTTTGTTAACAAAATGAAAACAATTACCTTGAAAAGATGTGACTAGGTTTTTGGCCTTCTGGAATGAAATGACTTGTTTTTGTTTGTGTTGCGCCAATATGTTTGATGTGACAATAAGAAATATGTATTTGGGAATGTTGTGGGATGTTAATGGAGCATCCTTATGTACTCTGCATGATATTCTATGATGTGTTTGATAACAAAGGAAACGTCATTGTCAACTCTTGTTGAACAATTCAACACTTGAAACTTGAACTGAGACATGACACAAACATTACAAGCATAGCTTTGAATCTGCAACAATAGGAACTAATGCAGAGAAATATAGAGCATTTTCTAGACCTATCTTGAAAGAAAACTAGACTACCAACAAACTACAATTACCAACCACGTCAGTTGCAACCCAATAGGCCTAAAAAGATAAGAGTGCAACGTCCATAGAGAATACATATTATGTTAAGATCTGCAAGACCAAATCATCAAATGTGGGGGAATGTGGAGCATTCTTCCAAACTATCTTCAACATACATTCCTGCAACTACTTACTCTATCAATGTTTCAAGTACTGGAATGTCTCATAAACATCATAAACCATTATCTTGTAGCATACATAAGATCATTAGAATCATATCCATTTTATTTTCATGCTTCTATTCTCCATCTTAGTATTATGTGATCATCATTATACCATCTTTGCCTTCAAGAACGTTATCAACATCAACACATCATACTGAGTGTAGATATCGAACACCAAGAAGATGGACATCCACAACACAAAGCATTTGTAATCAAAATTCATCTGACAACAATCTCCCCATACTCTGACACTTATCATACCAAACATATCATCAATGACAACACACAAGCTACAGGTTGACATCAATGACAACAACTACCAACAATACCAATAGAATAAGAGGAATCAATGTGACCCCCCAAAGACTGCTTCTATCATATAAGTACAATGAATGTCCCCTCAATAGGAGAGATAAAATTAGGATACGGATCCCCATATAAAGAAGTAACTCTTGTGTGAATGATGAAAGCATAAAGATATAACTACAAAAAACATTTATGCCCTTAGGAATGAAACAAATCTACTAGTGATTGGAGAAGCCATTCCCATAACCTAGAAGAATTAGGTGTTTGGTGTGGAGCCTGATCAGTCTCCAAGTGGGAGATTGTTGATATGTGGCGACTGATCAGCAAAGTACTGTACACTCAGCACGTTTTTTTTTTTTGTCATTTTTGTTGATGAAAACTGACATTGTAAAAAAACCCTAAAAAGGCCGACTTTGTTTGTTGCCCTAAAAACGCATGTTATAAGCGGTTGGGATGCTTAAGGCATTGTAAGGTTGATGTACTATTTTTGCTGGATAATAAGAAAGATTGGACAGTTGTGTATGGTGGACGTAACCCATTCTGGGTGAACGACGTTAAATCTTTGTGTTATCTGTGTCTTGTTTTATTTCTTTATCTTTTGTATTTAAATCTGCATATAATTGTTAGTTCATATTTGCTTCGGATCTGCTTGAAACCCTAACAATTGGTATCAGAGCGAGGTTTTCTATAAATTGGCAGAACTTTCAGGTTTGAGTGGGAGCAATGGAGGATTCCAAATTCAAGGTCGAAAAGTTTAACGGCCAGAATTATCAGTTATGGAAAATGTAGATGGAGGATTACCTGTATCAAAAGGATTTGTGGTGGCCATTGGAAGGAAAGGCAAAGAAAGAGACCACAATGTCAGATGAAGAGTGGGACATTTTAGATAGAAAGGCACTAGGATCCATTCGATTGTGTCTTGCACTGTCTGTAGCTTTCAATATAACAGAAGCAAAGATGACTGTAGATTTGATGGTGACATTGGCTACGTTGTATGAGAAACCCTCAGCTTCAAATAAGGTATTTCTTATGAAGCATTTGTTTAATTTGAAAATGAGTGAGGGAGGATCTGTAGTGGAGCACTTAAATGAACTTAATACAATTACCAATCAATTGTCTTCAGTAAAAACTACTTTTGCAGAAGAGGTTAGGGCTCTCTTGATTTTATGTTCTTTGCCAAAAAGCTGGAATAGCTTGGTTATGGTTGTAAGTAACTCTGTCTCTAGTAAAAATACCTTGATATTTGATGATATTGTTGGTGTTATCCTAAGTGAGGAAATATGAAGGAAAAGCACAGGTGAGACTCCAACATCATCGAGTAGTGTTTTGAATATGGAGAACAAAGGAAGATCAAAGGAAAGAGGAAAAGGCCCTGGGAATGAGAAGTCACGAGCGAAGTCAAAGAAAGGACACTCTCAATCTAGAGGAAAAAAAGATTGTTGGTACTGTGGAAAGCCTGGTCATCTAAAGAAAGACTATTAGTCTTGGAAAAATAATGAAGGAGACAAAAATTAAAATGACAATAAGGAAGCTAATATTGCAAGTAATACTTTACAAGATGCCTTAATCTTATGTTTGGATAATGTTAATGATTCTTGGGTAATAGATTCTGGTGCTTCATTTCATGCTACACCCCATAGAAAATATTTTCTAGATTAGGTTCAAGGTGATTTTGGATAGGTATATTTGGGTGATGATGAGCCCTATCGAATTGTTGAAAAAGGAAAGATAAAGATCAAGTTTCAGAATAAAAATGACTGGTTTCTGCAGGAGGTAAGACATGTTCCTAATTTAAGAAGAAATTTAATTTCTGCAGGGTAACTAGGTAGTGAAGGTTGCATAGTTACCTTCTTAGATAGTATGTTGAAGGTCACTAAAGGATCATTAGTAGTAGCTAAAGGTGCGAAGGTAGGCACATTATATCTGTGTATTGGTAACACTTACTCTACCCTAGTTGCTACATATAAAGTTACTGCAGGGACAACAACAATAGATGTTGCAAGAACAGATTCAATAATGTGGCACCATAGGCTTGGGTACATGAGTGAGAAAGGGATGAAAACCCTTCACTCCAAAAATCTATTGCTAGGACTAAAGAAGATTGATTTAGAGTTTTGTGAAAATTGTGTTTATGGTAAACAGAAAAGAGTCAGATTTCTCAAGGTTGGGAAAGAGAAGAAGAGTGAGAAGTTAGAGCTTTTACATTCAGATGTATGGGGACCGGCTCAGGTATCATCTATTGGTGTCTCTTGTTATTATGTTATTTTTATTGATGACTCAACCAGAAAAATATGGGTATATTTCCTAAAACAAAAATCAGATGTTTTTGAAACTTTTAAGAAATGGAAAGCTTTGGTTGAGAATGAGATTGGAAAAAAGTTGAAGTGTCTCAGATCGGATAATGGAGGTGAGTATTGCAGAAAAACATTTGAAGATTACTGCTCCTTAAATGGGATTCGAAAATAGAAAACAGTTCCAAGAACTCCACAGGAAAATGGTGTGTCAGAGAGAATGAATAGGACTATCATGGAACGCGTGAGGAGCATGAGATTGCATGTTGGATTTCCCTTACATTTGTGGGAAGATGTTGTACATATTGTTTTCTTTTATATAAATAGAGGACCTTCAACCCCTTTGGATGGTGGTATTCCAGAGGAGGCATGGACTGGTAAAAAGGTAAATTATTCTTTTCTGAAAACTTTTGGTTGTGAAGCTTTTGTCCATGTTGATAAAGAAAACAGAACCAAGCTTGATGCTAAATCTCATAAATGTACCTTCATTGGATATGGGATAGATGAATATGGCTATTGTTTATGGGATTTTGAAAATAAGAAAATAATTATAAGTGGAGATGTTATATTCAATGAGAAGGTTATGTATAAAGAACAGATGCAGGAAAAGAAGCATGAACAGGACAAACAACAATATGTGGTGTTGGATGAGATTTCTGAAAATGAAATGCCACAGGTAGCTGATGCTCAGCAATAATATTATTAACTGATTATGGTGAACTAGAAGAATATGAAGAAGCAATGCAGGTGGATGCCAAACAGTAGTGGGAGCTAGGCATGAAAGAGAAGATGGACTCCTTGATGAAAAATAAGACTTGGGACTAAGTCCCTTTACCTGCAAAAAAAGAAGCCTTGCCTAACAAATGGGTTTATCGGTTGAAGGAGAAGGAAGCAGGTCAGAAAAGATATAAGGCCAGACTAGTGGTAAAAGGTTTTGCACAGAAAAAGGGTATAGATTATGATGAAATATTTTCTCCAGTTGTAAAAATGACTTCAATTAGAACTGTACTTAGTCTTGTGGCTACAGATGATTTACATCTTGAACAACTAGATGTCAAAACAACTTTTCTCCATGAAGATTTGGAGGAGCAAATTTACATGTTGCAACCACAGGGATATGAGGTCAAAGGTAAGGAGAACTTGGTGTGCAGGTTGAAGAAAAGTTTGTATGGCCTAAAGAAAGCACCCTGACAATAGTATTTACAATTTGATAGTTTCATGGTTGAACATGGTTATCATAGATGTCATTCTGATCATTGTGTATATTTTAAGAGATTGGATAATGGCAGTTATATTATCCTATTGCTTTATGTTGATGACATGCTTGTTGCTGGGTCTAACATGCAACACATAAATGATCTTAAATAGAAATTAGCCAGGTCATTTTCTATGAAGGATTTGGATGCAGCGAAGCAAATTCTCGGTATGAGGATTACATAGGACAGGAAAAATAGAACCTTGAATTTGTCCCAAAGTGAGTATATAAAGAAAGTGTTGAAAAAATTTAACATGCAGGATGCAAAAGCAGTTAGTACACCTTTGCCTAGTCATTTCAAGTTGACTAAGGAGATGTGCCCAAAGGCACAGGAAGAGGTAAATAAAATGTCTAACATCTTGTATTCATCAGTTGTTGGTAATCTAATGTATGCAATGGTTTGCACAAGGCCATATATTGCACATGTAGTGGGAGTTGTGAGCAGGTTTATGAGTAATCCGGGTATGGAATATTGGAATGTTATGAAATGGATTCTTTGGTATCTGAAAGGAACTACTACGAAGGCATTATGTTTCAAAGGATCTAATGCTGGTCTGAGTGGATTTGTTGACTCTAATCTGGCAAGTGATATTGATTCATGAAGGAGTACTACAGGGTATGTTTTTACTATAGGGGGAACTACAATCAGTTGGATTTCTAGGCTGCAAAAGGTTGTTGCACTTTCAACCACTGAAGCTGAGTATGTTGCTGCTACAGAAGCCAGTAAGGAGATGATTTGGTTACAATATTTTCTAGAGGAATTGGGTCAAACATAGGAGGATCAGCCATTGTATACTGATAGCCAAAGTGCCATTCATCTTGCAAAGAACTCTACTTTTCATTCAAGGACAAAGCACATTCAGCTCAAGTACCACTTCATCCAGACTGTTTTGGAAGAGGGTCAGTTATGGCTTGAGAAGATTCACACAAGTGAGAATCCTATCGATATGTTCACGAAGGCAGTTCCACAGGAGAAGCCGATTTCTTCATCAGTTTCTGTTGGTCTTCTTGATTGATAATTATGGAATTTATACCAGTCGAGTCCTAGTGTTTTATCTAGCGGATGTTGCAAGTACAGTGGTGTCATCTAGTCTTAGTCTCCAAGTGGGAGATTGTTTGGTGTGGAGCCTGATCAGTCTCCAAGTGGGACATTGTTGATATGTGGCGACTGATCAGCAAAGTACTATACACTCAGCACGTATTCTCGCCATTTTTGTTGATGAAAACTGACATTGTAATAAAACCCTAAAAAGGTCGACTTTGTTTGTTGCCCTAAAAATGCATGTTATAAGCGGCTGGGATACTTAAGGCATTGTAAGGTTAATGTACTATTTTTTCTAGATAATAAGAAAGATTGGATGGTTGTGTATGGTGGAAGTAACCCATTCTGTGTGAACCATGTTAAATCTTTGTGTTATCTATGTCTTGTTTTATTTCTTTATCTTTTGTATTTAAATCTGCATATAATTGTTAGTTCATATTTGTTTTGGATCTGCTTGAAACCCTAACATTAGGAATCCAAATCCAAATGATATGTGGATCTGGAACCTACTTAAATATCAATATATCAAAATGAGATGTTGTCAATCCAAAGACCTATCACCTGGCTGATTTGGAAAAAGCTTCAAAGATGGTGATGATGATGGTATAATAATGATGATATGGTTGTTAGCAAATAGGATATTAATATCCTCAAAATAATCCTACAAATATGCAATTTGGGACTCCAAAACACATGGATGATATGTCTACAAGGTACAAATCTCAAGTAGCTATGTCTAGAAGAAGATGGATGTCATGTTGCATTAAATCAATAAGGGTTATGGATGTGGTGATGCCAATATATCTAGAAACAATAGGATATGGAGATTGGGCCTTGTTGTTGGCATATGTGCAGAGCATGATGACATGATGATTTTGTATGTTGTCATTGATGTCAATATGTTGAAGTATGAACCAGTATGTTGTAGTAAGCAAACTGGCAAGAGAACTGGTATAATGATGTAAACTAGTATTTGTTCAAAGTGAACCGACATGTTGGTATGAGAACCGATAAATGGAATTTTTGTATTGGGGTTTCATTTGGCATGACTACCGGTTGGTAGTCTCATCTTGAGGGTTTCCGGTTGATGCATTCCAAGATTGAGTGATTCAACCGATGATATCTTGTGATGAGTTAGCATTGTAATGTAGACTAGATAAGTGTTGCCATGTCAGCCTTGTGCGCATGAAGGATTTCCTTGAGGATCTTGCATGGAGATTGATCCTATCTACCTCCGGAATGTGTGAAGTCTCTGTAAATGGTGAAGAGCGCATGATGAGTTATCAGCTTCCTGAAGCGGCAAAGAATGAACATTAGAGAATGTCTTGAGATCTATTCAAGACTTGTATTCGATGCAGTGTGATTAACGGTCAGGATTGAACCGACTAGATTGTAAAACCTAAATGTTTAGGGTTTAGGATTTATGCTATCAACCTATCTATTTCCTATAAGCTCGATGATGTTTTTCATTTTGAAATTGTTGGAAAATATTATGTATGTATCCAAGTGAAGAGATACTTGATTATTTCCAGACTGGAGAAGTGTGTTGATACCTGTAGAGTGTGATTGTAGAAGAGGAGGAGCTAAAGTGGATTTTCCTTGGCATTAAGTGTTGTTATCAGATCAGTGTACTACCTGTTGACTTCTAACCATTTCAACAGTTGGAAAATCCCTTAATCGGGTAGCTTTAATAGGATTTTGTATAAATCCTTTAACAGGGTGACTCAACTCAATGAGTTCTTCAAATCCTCTTGCGAGCTAACCTTTAATAGGGTTCTAACCTTTAACCAGGTATTTAGCCATCCCTTAACTGGGTGATCCCTAGCAGGATCGATTTCTAGCAAAATCTATTGTAAAAGTCTCTAACCGGACTAGGCTCCTAATAGAGCAGACTTCCAAAGAGTTCAAGAACATCTTGTGGGTATTCATCCCCACCATGGTTTTTCCTAGTTGGGTTTCCACATGAAAAATCAGTGTGTCATGTGTGATGCCTTTCATGTGATGGTTTAGTGTTTTATGTCAAACTAGTAAAATATGTTGAACTAGCAGTCATTATATTTTTTATGATAGATTACTTGTTTATGCATAAGAGTGAAGTGGAAATGAGGTATTAGATTGTATGGAAAGCTAAGGGTTACCAGTTCATGTCTTTCACATTCTCACTGTGTTTTACCGGTAGTAATCTAGTTTAGACCGGTGTTAGTGCTTGCCAGTCAAAGTGTAGCGTTTGCAGCCAAACCGGTTCAGGAAAAGTGTTTTTGCTTGTACTGATTCACCCCCCCCCCTCTCAATACCAGTTGGTACTAACTATTCATCATTAACTTATCAATTGGTATCAGAGCACCTTCCAGGTCCTCTGTGTTGTAAGCTTAACCACTTGAGGAAAAGATCCTATTCTAATGATGAAGAGGGAAGGTCCAAAGTTCAATAGAGACAACTTTAAAATATGGAAGGACAGAATGAAGATAAACATCAGAAGCATGGGTGCTCAACATTGGAGCTATGTTGAGAATGCTTATGTTAGCCCTACCAGTACTCTCACCGATGATCACAAGAGAGAGATTCGGGAGAATTGGCAAGTCATGGAAGCCCTAATCAATAGTTTATCTAATATTGAGTTTATTGATGTTCAGGATAAAGAGAATCCCAAAGAAGTATGGGATGCTCTTGAGAATATCTATGGTGGTGATGAACATGTGAAACAAGCTAAGGAAGAGAGCCTTAGGGGAAAGTTTGAAGACATGTAGATGGTTGAAGGAGAGACCATTCAACAATAGGGAATAAGAATCAAAACTGTTGTTGGAGACATCAAGAGTGCAAGTGGTAAAATAGAAGATTCCACTATTGTTAGCAAAGTCTTGAGATCCTTATTACCGGTCTATGCAATAATGGTTGCTTCTATTCAGGAGTTGAGGTCTATAGATAAGACAAAGGTATCCCTAGACTCCATCATTGCTAAGTTGACAACTTATGAGCTAAATAATTATGATGGTAGTATTCAGAAGACTAAATCAGCCTTTAGAGCATCTGTTGCACCATCTAGAAAGGGAAAAGAAGCTAGTACCAGTGGTGAGCCAAGACAAAGTAGAGAAATGGATGATGAGGAGATCTTGATGGCATTTGAACCTCTTCTTGCCAAGAGACTTCCTAAGGGAATCGGTAAATACAGAGGTAAGCTCCCTTTGAAATGATTTTCTTGCAATAGCATAGGACACATTACTGTAAATTGTCCTAATGGTGATAATAAGGACAAACTGGAAAGGTTCAAGAAGTTCAAAGGAGGAAACTGGAGAAACTATTTTGTAGCAGTTGATGAAGGTGTCAATGATGAGGAATCAGAAGATGAAGAAAGTGAAGACATTATGTTTATAGCAGTTAAGGAAGATGTGTCAGACAAGAAGGCTCTTGTCTCCTGCTTTGATAATTCCAAAGAATGGATTATTGATAGTGGTTGTTCTCACCATATGACTGGTGACCGGAGTAATTTTCTACCTCTGGAAGAGCATGATGGTGGTGTGGTTCATTTTGGTAATGATGCACCATGTATGGTAAAAGGCAGAGGGTCCATCTCTTTGTATTGGTTGTCTTTCTGCTTGTTATCTCGGTACTCACTCTTTTCACTAGACTCTTTGTCAGGACAGTTAGAAGCCATATGTCCTATCTTATCACAATTGAAACATTTTAAAGGTAGCTTTCCTTTATACTTACCTTTTCCTCTCTATAACCTTCTAGCTAATAATGCTTCAAACTCTTCTTTCTTCTTGATTTCCTCATATAGTTTGTGCACTTCTTCCATGTTCTTATGAAATCTTTCACTTGTTCCACTATGATTCCCTTTAGAGTACTTACTCATTCTATCATTGTAATCATCATATTCACTAATATGAAAAGAACTGAATGCAGATTCTACTTTATTTATCGAAGACCCACTATTATCAAAATTACTTAACTCAAATGCATGTAGCTTACCAATAGTAGCATCCAAAGAAACTGGCATGTTAGGTACAGACCTCAATTCATTGATTGCAGAGACTCGAGTAGCATAAGCTGGTAGAATGGTTCTTAACAACTTACTTGTTACATCCTTTTCTTCAATAGTTCCACCCGCTCCTTTAATTTGATTGACAATCTCCTTTAGTCTTGTACTGTATTGGGTTATGTTCTCACCTTCATTCATTCTCATGGATTCAAGTTGTCCTCTTAGACTATCTACTTTTTCTCTTTGAACATGTTCATCACCTCCATACACAGATATGAGCTTAGTCCACATTGCTTTTGCATAATTACAACCTTCTAGATCATTAAACTCTAAGTTGGTCAATGCTAATGTTATTTCAATCATAGCTTGAATATGTTCTTGCTTTGCCTTTATCTCTTCCAAGGTCATTGGGTTGGTGCTCGGTGCAATGTAATCATTCTCTAGATAATATGTTGCATATTATCCAATTCTTGATAGATGCAGCTTCATCCTTTTCTACTATGTGGAGAAACTTGACTTGTTCAGCTTCAGTGCATCCCTTTTATATATCTTCGGATCTTTGCCTCAAGTACCTTTAAACTTTTCTTTCGAAGTCCAAATCTCTGATACCAATTGTAAGTTCTGATACTTAATTTAAAGTATAGATGCCAATAGCTAACAATATGAGAGGGGGGGGTGAATCATACAAACTTAATCTTCCATAAAATCAACATATTCAACCTCGGTAACTTATACTTAGCAATATAACCAAAAACTGCTAAACATGCAAACTCATAAACACATAATCATCATAACACTCATACTGTAATGCCAACAATCTCCCCCTTTGGCATTGATGGCAAAACCAATAATTAAATGGTAATACCAACAAGATATTCAAATTGATTCAGATTCAAATTGCTGTAAGACTTCTCCTATTATCCTTGAGCTGCTAAAATCTTCTAAAGTCTTCTCCCTTTTCAATCTTCTCCCCCTGTCCTCAATCTTCTGATATTTTCATCATTCAGGGCTTTACCATTTAGTCAACCATTTAGTCTTGCAACCATTTAGTCTTCTCCCCCTTTGACAACAATACCAAAAAGTAAAAGAACTAAATCATGATTTCTTCCTCTGTGAAGTGATTTGCCTTGCTATGCATCATCTCAGTCTCGGTCAGAGCAACTTGTCTCTATTCACTATTTTCTGCACACCTTTAGAAAATTTTCTAAAGTGCGTAATCAACATCAATCCACACATAATAATTTGTAGATTCATCGAATTGATGCTTTCATCGAACTCGGTCAGTGAATAGAAGATAGGGGTAGGACCCCTAACTTGCTTCTAAGATACTCAAAAGTGTCCCTTGGCAATGGCTTTGTGAAGATGTCTGCTAATTGCTCCTTTGAATTGATGTATTCCAACACAAATTTCTTCTCTTGAACTTCTTCTCTGAGATAATGATACTTTATAGATATATGCTTTGTCTTAGAGTGCATTACTAGATTCTTTGAAATGTTAATGGCGCTAGTATTATCACAGAATATAGTTACTGGCTCGGTAACTTTCTCATTTATACCTTCCAACAGTTATTTGATCCATGCTATATTGGTACAATTCAATGCTGCAGCAACATATTCAGCTTCTATTGTTGACTGTGAGATACATCCTTATTTCTTGCTAAGCCAACTCACTAGTCTTTCTCCTAAAAAGAAAGCTCCACCACTTGAGCTTTTCCTATCATCTATGTTGCCTGCCCAATCAGCATTAGTATAAACTTTTAAATCAAAATCATTCTTCTTTTCATATACTAAGCCATAATCTTCAGTGCCTCTCAGGTATCTAAAAATTCTCTTGATTGTTGTCATATGTGTTTCCTTGGGATCTACAGAGAATCTTGCTACAATACCTACTGCATGTGCTATATCCGGTCTACTATGCACAACATATTGCAATTTTCTAATCATATATCGGTAAAGTGTCTCATCAACAGATGCATATTCATCATTCTTTGATAGTTCATAGTTAGTAGTCATAGGAGTACTTACTGGTTTAGAATCCTCCATTCCAAATTTCTTCAAGATTTCCTTTATGTACTTGGATTGAGTAATGAAAATCTCATCTTTCATTTGCAGTATCTGTAAACCTATAAAATACTTTATCTCACCGATTAGTGACATCTCAAATTCTTTGCACATTTCATTTCCAAAATTATTGCATAAGGAGTCATTACCACAAAATATAATGTCATCAACAAATATGGCTGAGATCGGTATTCCATTGTCCTCATCTTTCTTCATGTACATGTTGTTGTTTTCACTTGTCCTTATAAAACCATTCTTGATCAAGTAAGAGTGCAATCTCTCATACCATGCTCTAGGTGCTTGTTTTAGACCATATAAAGCTTTGTTCAGTTTGCATACCTGATCTTTACTCTTGTCTTCAACAAATCCTTCAAGTTGTTCTATATAAACTTCTTCTTCTAGTATACCATTCAAAAATGCAGATTTAACATCCATTTGATATACCTTGAAATTTTTGAAAGCAGCATATGCCAACAATGTTCTTACTCCCACAAGTCTCACCATAATCTATTCCTTCTTCTTGAGCATAACCTTTGCAAACTAGTCTTGCTTTGTTGCGAATGACCTCACCTTTTTCATTTAGCTTGTTTCTAAAAATCCACTTAGTACCGATTATATTTTCGTCCTTCGGTCTTGGGATCAGTGTCCATGTGTCATTCTTCTTGATTTGATCAATCTCTTCTGTCATAGCATTTACCCAATCTTCACTATTAAATGCCTCTTTCACTATTCTCGGTTCAAACTCAAATATTAGACATGTGTTCTGTCTCAGTTTGTTTCTTGTCATCACTGGATCATCCTTATCTCCTATAATCTGACTTGATGCATGATGTCTTCTGACATATTTGGCTAATATAGGCTCGGTAGGTTCTGTATGATCTTCTTCATCACTTGGTAATTGGACATTATCTTCATTTTCTTTAGCAGCTTTCTCGATAGGACTTCTCAGTTGAACATAAACAAATTCTTCATAATCTTCTGGTTCTTTGGAATTTCCTTCATCATTTCTTTCTGCAAATTCATCAATTTTCACATTTGCACTTTCTACTATTTTGTTAGATGATTCGATCAAACATTTAAATGCTTTACTTCTAGAAGAATAACCAAGAAATGTTCCTTCTTCACTTTTCTGATCAAACTTTCCATTTCTGTCATCTTTGTGAACATAGCATCTACTTCCAAAGATTTTAAAATAACTTACATCAGGTTTCTTGTCATACCAGATCTCATATGGTGTCTTCATAGTTCCTTTCTTCAGTTGAACTTAGTTCAGGGTGTAAACTGCAGTGTTGATTGCTTCTCTCCAAAATGTTTGAGGTACCCTCTTTTCTATCATCGGGGTTCTTGCACAATCCACAATTGATCTATTTCTTCTCTCGGCTATCCCATTTTGCTGAGGTGTTCTCAGTGCATATAGTTGCCTTTTTATACCATGATCATTGCAGAATAAGTTAAATTCATCAGAAGTGAACTCTCCTCCTCTATCAGATCTAAGACATTTCAGCTATCTTCTTGTTTCATTTTCAACTCTTGCCTTGTACCTTTTAAACATTTGAAAAACTTTTGATTTTTCTTTTAAAAATATGACTGACATCATCCTTGAGTAATCATCCACAAATAATATGAAATATTTATCACCATAATAACTTTGAACTTTCATAGGACCACAAAGATCAGTGTGTACTAGATCAAAAATTCCTTTAGAAGTGTAGGACTTACTTGTAAATCTTGATCTTGTCATCTTACCCATCTGGCATCCTCGACACATAGCATTCTCAGGTTTTTCCAGACTCAGTAGACCTCTTACTTAGTGCTTCTTACTTATTTTGATCAGATTATCAAAATTTACATGACAAAACCTTTTATGCCATAACTAGGTATCATCTATCTTAGCATAAAGACACTTTTTCCGAGTTGATTCAAGATGAAATGTATTACCTTTTGTTTGTGTCCCGGTAGCAGCTAACTTTCCATGCTTGTCATGAACTTTGACAATTCCTTTCTAAAATTCTATTCGGTATCCTGTATTGTTTAGCTATGCTACACTCAACAAATTGTATTTCAATCCTTCAACCCAGTATACATCATCACATTTAGCATTGTCAAGAAGTGTTATAGATCCTTTACCTTTCACCGGACATGGTGCATCATTACCAAATCTTACATAGCCTCCATCATAGTCTTCTAATTTAACAAACTTGTGTTTATCACCTGTCATATGATGTGAGCATCCACTATCTATGATCCAAGAATCGTTATAATTTATGTGAGATATTAGGGCTTTTTCTTCATACCTTTCTTCATCATATCCATCTTTAATAGCCACATAAACAACTTTGTCTGCATCAGTTTCATCAGATTTGTCATTGTTGGATTCCTCATCAGCTGCTAGACATGTCTTTCTATCTCTCCTTCTAAAGTCTCGGTGTCCTCTATATTGGTTATCTTTCTGCCTGTTATCTCGGTACTCTCTCTTTTCACTAAACTCTTTGTCAAGACAGTTAGAAGCCATATGTCCTATCTTATCACAATTGAAACATTTTAAAGGTAGCTTTCCTTTATACTTACCTTTTCCTCTCGGTAACCTTCTGGCTAATAATGCTTCAAACTCTTCTTGCTTCTTGATTTCCTCATACAGTTTGTGCACTTCTTCCATGTTCTTATGAAATCTTTCACTTGCTCCACTATGATTCCCTTCAGAGTACTTAGTCATTCTATCATTGTAATCATTAGATTCACTAATATGAAAAGAACTAAATGCAGATTCTACTTTATTTACCGAAGACCCACTGTTATCAAAATTACTTAACTCAAATGCATGTAGCTTACCAATAGTAGCATCCAAAGAAACTGGCATGTTAGGTACAAACCTCAATTCATTGATTGTAGAGACTCAAATAGCATAAGCTGGTAGAAGGGTTCTTAACAACTTACTTGTTACATCCTTTTCTTCAATAGTTCCACCTGCTCCTTTAATTTGATTGACAATCTCCTTTAGTCTTGTACTGTATTGGTTTATGTTCTCACCTTCATTCATTCTCATGGATTCAAGTTGTCCTCTTAGACTATCTACTTTTTCTCTATGAACTTGTTCATCACCTCCATACATAGATATGAGCTTAGTCCACATTGCTTTTGCATAATTACAACCTTCTAGATCATTAAACTCTGAGTTGGTCAATGCTGATGTTATTTCAATCATAGCTTGAATATGTTCTTGCTTTGCCTTTATCTCTTCCAAGGTCATTGGGTTGGTGCTCGGTGCAATGTAATCATTCTCCAGATAATATGTTGCATATTATCCAATTCTTGATAAATGCAGCTTCATCCTTTTCTGCCATGTGGAGAAACTTGACTTGTTCAGCTTTGGTGCATCCCTTTTATATATCTTCGGATCTTTGCCTCAAGTACCTTTAAACTTTTCTTTCGGAGTCCAAATCTCTAATACCAATTGTAAGTTCTGATACTTGATGTAAAGTACAGATGCCAATAGCTAACAATATGAGAGGGGGGGGGTGAATCATACAAACTTAATCTTCCATAAAATCAACAGATTCAACCTCGGTAACTTATACTTCAGCAATATAACCAAAAACTGCTATACATGTGTAGCGTCCTAAAATTGCGACACTTGCAATTTCGACTGCATTTTGGTCTTCACGATGGCGACGCAACACGCAACCTGAATGGAGACCCTGAAACTTGCTCATGACACTGAAAACTGCATTTTTCAAGCACCTTGGCCTGAACCTCCTTGCACCCTGTTGTCCCAGGAGGTGGGACCAGAGCGCCCAGTGCCCTGGTCCTTCAGGACCAGGGCGCCCAGCGCCCTGGTCCCTGGGTCCTATTTTGGGCCCGGTCTCCTAAGGGGTCTCGGGTCTTTTTGTTTGCAAATTGGAAATTAACTTTCCTGGTCGGCCTAAGGTCGGGAAAATCAGTCTATCAGCCCTAAATGACAAGTATATAAACTACATTTTTCTCTCTCATTTGGACATAACACATACATGATGAAAAAGGCATGGAAACTATACTCAAGCATTCAAGCATTCAAGCATTCAAGCATTCCTTCTAAGTCTCCATTCAAGGCTAAGTGTTGCATTCAAGATAAGGATTCAACCATTAAAGAGGAGATCACATACTACATGCTACATACAACATACTACTACAACATACAACATACAACATCTAAACCTTCGCACATAAGGATACAAACATCCTTAGAACAAGGTATTAGTACTTGTTTTATAGTCATTTACATTTACAGCTCTTGCTCATTTCTTGGTTAATTCCAAAACCGAGGTTTAACCTAAAGGCAAACCCCTAATCCCTAACCCCCCAATCGTCTTCGCTTTTCTGTGTGTAGGTTGCAGGTACGCGGCTGAAATTGAAGATCTAGAATCCTTGTGCAGAGACGAACAGATCCCCCTTCGTTTCGCGGATTTTTCGGAGGACCGTGGCGCCGGGCGCCATCGTCCCGACGACTTTTGCTCAAATTTGCAGGACAGCATCGTATCGACATTTTACTGCTAATTCCAGGTCCGCAGCTTCATACTATATTCCTATCTCAGTTTATAAGTGAATCTTTATCACTTTCTATGCATGCTTAGCTTAATTCTCCTATCAACATTCTTTATGAAAGAGGGTAGCCTTGTTGTCTTAACCCTTGAAACACATTTAGCATCCAATCTTGCATTGCGTGGGATTGGATCTTGTGGGTTTCAACCCCTCTTTTGAATGTAAAGTCTCTCCCCTAAGTGAAAACCATCGAATCCTAGCGAACCTCCCTTCTCTCTCCTCGGAGTTGGAAGAGGGGAGAACAACTAGGGTTCGATCGCGATTTTCCGCTTTACATTTTGGTGAACCCGACGTGAACATCCTTTCTGATTTTTCATGCTTAGATCTGAAAAAATTGATTACATTTCCATGTTTGATCTTTTGCAAAATTTTAGAGGTGATTGCATAAAAACCCTAATTTTTCTTTTTAGTAATTGAACCTGCGAAATGTCTAAATGTTAATGCCTGTTTCAGATCTGCCCTTCTATTACAAATTTTTAATTCATATTTGTGCTTTAATTCTGAAAATTAAGTGGTTAAATGTCAAAACCCTAATTTTTGAAACCCTCTTGATTCAACCTTTGTCCGACAATTTCACTGATCAAAACATCTCCAAATCAGCTGTAACTTTGGATTCCGCAATAAAATCGCAATATCTTTCATCCCTGAAAATTTGGAAAAAAGTTGCGAGGACCGTGGCGCCGAGCGCCATCGTCCCTGACATTTTTCCTGAAATTTCGGGAGCGAGATCTTACTGTATTTTCTTGCTAAAATCCAGAATTTTGGCTGATTTTATCAATTTTAACACCTTCAAAATAACAGTCAAAGTTGGTCTTGCGATTGCTTGGACTAAGGCTTCTAAACATTTAAAAATCATTGAAATTGAAATTTTGTGTCAAAATTGTGTTCTTACTGTCCTAAATCTGAAAAGTGTGTTATCATTCATTAAAAATTTCAGTGCTTTATTCAAATTCTTGCATTTTGTGACTTTTGAAATTAAGTGCTTAATTACAACAACTTTGATTTCCGCTTTCAAAATTGAATTTTGCGTGAAATTGAGTCAATTTTTAAATTTCAAAATTTGCATTGCTCTTGACATTCCCTCTAAAATCATAACATTCAAAATTTCAGTTTCCCTCTCTTTTTCAAAAATTCAAATTTTGCATTTTTCGACAATCTTGATAGGGTTCAATTTCGAGATTACAACTTTAATTTGGCCTATCTACAGATCGTAAAATCACTCAATTTTTTCAGATTAGCTCTAAAATCATCATACCTTTCATCCCTGCAAATTTCGAAAAAAGTTGCAAGGACCGTGTTGCACTCCGGCCGCCACGGTCCCGGGCATTTTTTCCAAAATTTTGGGAGACTGTTGTGATTGCATTTAACAGCTTAAATCCAGAAGATTGGCTGATTTTACTGAAAATTGCTACCTCTAAATTCAAAATCTTCTCTCTCTTTCTAGTGCATGAGTTTTACAACAATAAGCCCTACTTACACTATTCCCATTAGATGAAGCCGTAGAATTAAGTCTTTCCAAGGTTTAACTACTGAGGAGATGGAACCTAATTTGAATAGCCTTTTTAACGAGGACATGGGTAATTCCTCTAATCCTCCTAATGATGAAGAAGCTCTCCATGAGGTTTCTGAAGAACAACTTTCGAAATTGGATAACCAATTTGACGATTTTCGACAATGGATGTCTCAAGAATACCCTGATAGTCAAGCTCTTCCTTTAATTGAGGGTCTAAAACGTATGCTTCAAAGTGATAAGAATGGAATTGATATTTTGCGTGGTATTGCACACATTGTGGATTCGAATGTGATGCCTATGAAGAGTTGTGCTGAAAATTTAGGTTATACACAACCTCCTACTCAAGTCAATCATTCTATTCCTTTGACAACTCCTATTGCTAGTATACCTACCTTTACATCAAACATCATGGCTACTTCTATACAAGACATTCCTCCCGTGATTACTAGTCATGGGGGCAACCCTTCTTCTTCAATTAACCCTCTTCCTTCATTCAATCCGACTTCTTCATTCATTCCTTCAATGAGTGTCCCTATTATATCACTACAAATGAACATGACGCAAGGGGGCAATTCATTTAACCATTCCATTCCTCCTTGTAGTATTCCTCCTGTCCAATCATCTCCTATGACTAATTATCATAGAGTCCCACCACCTTACTCTCTACCTTCTTTCAATAACATAACACCTCCATCTCAATCTAACACATCCAATATGAATTCTTCGACTGAAGCGACCATTAACAATCTTGCACAAACTGTCTCTTCTTTACAGCAACAAATTGCCTCTATGAATCAATCTAAGTTTAGTGTGCCCACATTTGATGTTGCGAGCCCACTTTCTCTTGACATTGTTCGAGCTATCCCTCCTAAACATGTTGAAATCCCGCATTTGGAACTTTATAATGGTAAAGGAGATCCTCTAACACATGTTAAGACTTTTCAAACAATTTGTACTGATTTTTCTTATGACCAAAGGTTGCTTGCAAAACTATTCACGAGAACATTAAGAGACAAAGCCCTACAATGGTATTGCTCGTTGCCTTCCTATTCTATTTCTTCTTTCGAACAACTTGCAAATGCTTTCATTCAACAATTTCAAAACAATATAAGTCCTAAAGTTACTTTGATTGATTTAATGCATTGTAAACAAGGTGTTAAAGAAAAAGTGACTGATTTCATTGGTAGATATAAGCATTTGTATGCTCAAATTTCTTTTCCAGTGCCTGACAATGATATTCAAAGAATCTTTATTTCTAATTTACAAAAAGATATTCGAGACAAACTTTTGTTTTCTGAGTTTACTTCTTTCCAACAGTTGTGTGCAACTCTTCACAATTATCAACTGACTGTGAGTCAAATGGAACAATCACATCCTATGGCTCCGAGTGATAAGGGTGATAGCAGTCAACAACCATTTGGGAAGTTTAAACCGAACAGAGATTCCATCAAATTCAATGAAAACATCATCAACAACAATGTGAATGCAGCATCAAGTGTGCCTCCTATTTCTAAATTTTTCAAGAAAGAAAGAAAGTATACTCCTTTGAATGAATCATTGCATAGTATTATGAATAAGTTATTGGAACAAAATGTGCTTACTCTTCCTCCTATAAGACAAATTGATCCTACAAAGATTACTTCACCTTATTTTGATAACAAAGCTTTTTGTCAATTTCACCGTCAGCCTGGGCATGATACTGAAAAATGTTTTTCTTTAAAGGGTAAAATTCAAGATTTGATTGATAACAATACTATCTCTGTTTCTGGAGTGAATGATAAAGGCAACACATCTGTAGCTCCTCCTAACCAAAATCTTCAGATTTTCACCGATCCATTGCCTTCTCATACCTCTAATGCAATTGAGGCTAATGATTCCTCTCTCTCATCTGATGGTCTTGTGTCTATGACTCCGAATGTGATTAACTTTGTAGAGCAGCAAGAAATCCCTAAAGAACCTTCCATCACATTTGATTCCAGTGAAACCATTAGGGCACCTGATGGTCCTTTATACATAGTGTAGTCACATAAATCTGTCCAGCTTAATTAAATGAATATTTCGTATTTATTTGATTAAAAATCCACTAGCCATCAATTAATTAAATTAATATTTAATTAATTTATCCCCAAACATTCTTCTATTAATTAAATAAATTATTCAATTTATTTTAATTAATTCATTAAACCAAATACAAATCAATTAAATAAATAAAATCAATTTATTTAATTAAATCCCCTTTTCCTCTTTTAAATAAATTAAATAAAACATTTATTTAAATCATTATCCCACCCCACTTGCATTTTCCTACAAATGCAACTTGCACACATTTATTGAAATAAATGAATTTTTATTTTAAATAAAATCCTATTTTCCCTCACCCACCAAATCCACTTGCAAAATCTAATCCCCTTCTAGATTCTTCTAACCCCTTCCTAATTAACCTAATCCATCCCCTAATTATTGTCACATTCCTAAGCAAAATGGAGTCACTTCTCAAAGCCTAAAAGTCTTTGATAACCATTAAAGGCTTTCAACCTTCAACCACTAAATGGCTCAAAGTCTTTGATAACCATTGAAGGCTTCCAACTTTCAACCACTTAATCCCCAAAGTCTCCAATAACCATTAATGGTTAACTCAAACCCTCCCACATGGTTAAAACATTTGTTTTGACTCAACCTCTACCCAACCCAAGGGTCTCATCAAGCCTTTAAAGCTTTGACCATGATTATCTCTTAATCATTTGCACAAAGGTTTATCCTTGCATTAACTCCTAATCCAGTGGGTAATCCTAATTTAGACTTGACCCTTAGCCTTTAGATAACCATGAGGTATTCTCAGGCCTTTAATGCCTCCAACCTCTTCTCTCAACCCAATCCTATGTTGACATTTGTCATCATTTCATTAGTGCCAATTATGCACATGGATCCCCAACTTTCAAGCTCGACCCTTGATTAAATCATTCAATCCTGGCCATCCATTGCTCCATTTTTCCTATAAATAGAGCCCATTCCTTCATAATCCAGATCCTGAAAACTTGTATGCATTTAGACTATAGACATTTTAGAGAGCATTTTAGCATAAGCAATCTAACATCTTGTCTCTTTGGTTAAAATATATCATTTTAGCATTAGCATTAGCTTTTTATTTCACATTTAGAGCTATATTACAATCTCAATCCTCCATAAGCATCCATAGTGCAAAAAGCTGCTGAGAGCTACACTATTTTGGAACTTGGAGAGGAGAGGAACAAGGGAGAAGGAGCTAATCTCATGCTAAGAGATAGTTGGAGATGTCTCATTGTCTTTACTTCTTTAGTTAGATTCATTAGCATGTTTTTAGTGTCTCCTTTGGAATGCCTTCATGTGTTTGGTTTTTTGATTGACTAACGCTAACTTCTTGTGTGCTTTTGTGTTGTTTGATCTTAGACTAACATTGTGCCATTTAGGAGGGCATCACATAGTTGCAAAAGTTAAGAATACACCTTGCCGTGGAGTGCTTATTGATCCTTCGTGCATGGTTAATGTTATTACTGAAGAATTTCTTTTTACTTTGCAATTGAATCAAGTGATATATGACAAAACAATGTGATTGTGAAACAATTTGATGCATTTTCTTCTCCTGCAATTGGTTCTATTACATTGCCTATTGAGGTCCATAACAAATCTCTTGATGTGAACTTTGCTATTATTCCATCTTCCGAACAATTTCGTGTGAAGCTTGGCTATCCTTGGCTATCTTCCATGAAAGCTATTGCTTCTCCTATTCATAAGTGTTTGAAATTTCCCCATAATGGTGAAGTTGTTACTGTCAATCATAGTCTCTTTAAACCAGCTGAAAGAACCTCTAGTGTTCCTATTGATTACTTTTGGCCTAAACAATTCCAATCTCTTCCTCCGCGAAGTGATCATCTTTTCAAATCTTATCAAAAGTGGAAAACAGATATGATCCTATCTCTAAGTGAACCTAGAGCACCTAAACTTGATATTCCTATCATTCTTGAGAAGGAAGTTCTTCCTTTGAAAGATAAAACTAATGTCTTTCCTCAAGAAGATTCTCAACCCATCCCTATGGATGTGACTATGTCTATGCCTAATAAACTTCCTAAGAGTAGACCTATACCTCCTCGTCATGATGGACTTGGTCTTCTCCCTAAACCAAATATTCCTCCTTTATATGGAGCAGTTCCTCCTCCTTCTTTTTATAGAGAGAAGAGACCTTCTTCTTCTCCTATTATCCAGCCTAAGAGACCACAACCTAAACACCCAAGTGCTAAGGATGAGAACATTCCTCCTCCTCAATCTTCTCCACTTCCTACTAAGACTAGACGAAATCGTTCTGCACGTGAACGCCGATGAAAGCGTCGTCTTAGAGCTCAGGCAGCTGCTTCTCAAACTTTGCAATCTCCAAAAACATCTTCAACAAGCATTATTCCATTTTCTCCTCAGCCAGAAATTGAGCCGAAATCTCCTAAACATAAGATGCATGATGGTCTTGATCCGGTGCGAGTTAAAGATCCTATTTTTATAAATCTTGATGATGATATGGATGAAAATGTTATTCATGATGAAAATGTTACTCCTCTTGCTTCTGATAGTGAATATGAACTTGTTGATGTCGATAACCATTTATCTAATGAATTTTCTAAAGCACTTATCCTAGCTCCTAGACAAGAACAACGTGGCTCGGAACATGAACATAGCCCTTGTTTGGATCTTGTGATAGCTCCATCTGCTATGTTGGATGTTCCTCCTCTAGCGTGTTCCCTGCCTTCCCGAAACATTGATCAGCAAGATCGGGGGGTAGATGACATGCTAGACTAGTTACATTAGCATAGCAGATTCTCTCCTCCTCTCTTTTGTTACTTCTTCTATATGTTATTCTCATTCTTCTATTTGTTGTCCTTGGTGTTGTTTACTTGAGGACGATGCAAAGTATTGAGATCTCTCGATCTCTCTCATGTTGACTCAAAAGACACATGTGTTCCCTTCTTCTAGGTGACCTTCCTTGATTGGGGAATGAAGAACAATTATGCATACATACATATGATACATATACATGAATTATCATACAGCATACTGACCCCGAGGAAAGCGAAGTCACCTCATGCTTTGTGTTTTGTGTCTATTATCCTTGGGCTTATCTCACACTTGGGGGCTAAATCCTTGCGATAACGTGCTCCTTTCTCATTTCTTATATGTATCACTACCTTAAAGCAATCACCCCCGGTGAGGCATGTGCGATCGCTTTAACGTAGGGGGCATACATCCCGTTCATATCTTTTCAAGATACTTGAAAATTTCTTGGCAAATTTAGCCTTGCCTTGAAAATTTTTGATATCTTTCTTGCATGACTCATAGTGAGGGAGCCTTACTACTGACACTGATGGTTCTTCCTCGCGATCTTCCCTTTTACTTTGTCAATCGAAGTCATAAGATCCTTAGTCCACTGGGGGCTTGGTGTATCTTGCCTCCTTGACGTGGTGAAAGTCTTTCAATGTTGTTTCCTTGTACTTTACCGAAAGTATGAGCATACATACTCCCGCTAAAGTGGGGGCTAAATGTAGCGTCCTAAAATTGCGACACTTGCAATTTCGACTGCATTTCGGTCTTCACGATGGCGACGCAACACGCAACCTGAATGGAGACCCTGAAACTTGCTCACGACACTGAAAACTGCATTTTTCAAGCACCTTGGCCTGAACCTCCTTGTACCCTGCTGTCCCGGGAGGTGGGACCAGAGCGCCCAGCGCCCTGGTCCTTCAGGACCAGGGCGCCCAGCGCCCTGGTCCCTGGGTCCTATTTTGGGCCCGGTCTCCTAAGGGGTCTCGGGTCTTTTTGTTTGCAAATTGGAAATTAACTTTCCTAGTCGGCCTAAGGTCGGGAAAATCAGTCTATCAGCCCTAAATGACAAGTATATAAACTACATTTTTCTCTCTCATTTGGACATAACACATACATGATGAAAAAGGCGTGGAAACTATACTCAAGCATTCAAGCATTCAAGCATTTCTTCTAAGTCTCCATTCAAGGCTAAGTGTTGCATTCAAGACAAGGATTCAACCATTGAAGAGGAGATCACATACTACATGCTACATACAACATACTACTACAACATACAACATACTACTACAACATACAGCATACAACATCTAAACCTTCGCACATAAGGATACAAACATCCTTAGAACAAGGTATTAGTACTTGTTTTACAGTCATTTATATTTACAGCTCTTGCTCATTTCTTGGTTAATTCCAAAACCGGGGTTTGACCTAAAGGCAAACCCCTAATCCCTAACCCCCCAATCGTCTTCGTTTTTCTGTGTGTAGGTTGCAGGTACATGGCTGAAATTGAAGATCTGGAATCCTTGTGCAGAGACGAATAGATCCCCCTTCGTTTCGCGGATTTTTCGGAGGACCGTGGCACCGGGCGCCATCGTCCCGACGACTTTTGCTCAAATTTGCAGGACAGTGCCGTATTGACATTTTACTGCTAATTCCAGGTCCGCAACTTCATACTGTATTCCTATCTCAGTTTATAAGCGAATCTTTATCACTTTCTATGCATGCTTAGCTTAATTCTCCTATCAACATTCTTTACGAAAGAGGGTAGCCTTGCTGTCTTAACCCTTGAAACACATTTAGCATCCAATCTTGCATTGCGTGGGATTGGATCTTGTGGGTTTCAACCCCTCTTTTGAATGTAAAGTCTCTCCCCTAAGTGAAAACCATCGAATCCTAGTGAACCTCCCTTCTCTCTCCTCAGAGTTGGAAGAGGGGAGAACAACTAGGGTTCGATCATGATTTTCCGCTTTACAACATGAAAACTCATAAACACATAATCATCATAACACTCATAACACCAGATTTAACGTGGAAAACCAAATAGGGAAAAACCACTGTGGGATTTCAAACCCACTAAGAATAATACTCTTCTAGAGTATGCTCGGTTAAAAGCAAATCCTGTTAAAGATTACAAACACATTGCTAGATGTGACCCAGTTAAGGGATTTCCCTCAGATCAGTTAGGATCTTCACTTTGTTAGAAGTGACCTTGTTAAAGGATTTTAAACACTCAACTAGAATGTCACCTTACTAGAGGGTTTACAAATAAGACTGTTAAGTCCACTCGGTTAAGAGATTTTCTGTCACTTACAAAATAACAGTAATAAAAATATATCTTCAACTTCACATCTATAATGCTAAAGCAGATTCTTATTTGCTCAAAACAATCTAGTCATAGGACTTATCTTGTCCCTTTGTTGGGCTCTCTACTCTATTATTCAAACAGGTCTTCAAGCTTCTGTGCTCGGTAATCACTATGTAGCATCTATGTGCTTACACTTGCCTGCATACATTGTTTATCAATAATTCCTTATTTATAAACAATTGCTAACCGCCTAATCTCCTTGATCACATTTCCCGTGATCAATCTTAGCCATCAGATCTTCAAACTTGACAAGGTTCAATGTATCATTCCGATCTGAAAATGTTTTACCTTGCCTTAGGACTTGTAGTCCATTCTTGGAACTTGCAGAGGGTTATTGTGGTTCAATCTAAGTTGTAGATCTTCTTGTCGATTTTCCTTTGCCATAGATCCTTAACAAACTTCATGCACAGCATACCAATCATTTATACATCTCCAGCCAATCATTGTCCTTCATTAAATAATACTTTTATCCATCCAATGTGATCAGTCATAACTCGGTTGCAACTTGGTAAATACTAAACTTTACTCGGTAGACATTCCGCCTTCATTAACCGATATCGATAACCTTAGGGTTTACCGACTAGGTTCTTTGCTCAGTGACATAGTATAGTATTAACCTTACAATCAACAACATATGTAGGATATCAAAACAATCTAAACATCATGATCTCATCATTGTCTAACTTGGTAATAGTTTCCCATTGAATATCTTATTTCTCCTCTTATTCATCACATTCTTTCTGTATCTTTTACCAACATCTTAATTCTCTTCAAATCAATCTTCTCAAGATATGGAAACATCATACTGAATCAGATAATCAATTTCTTGACATCAATGACAAAATAATGTTATAAAGATAGTTATCATCCTTCTTTCGTTATATCAATAATCTTCAACAACCTTCTCAATATCCTTAATGAATATCAACAATCTCCTGATATTGAAATGCCAACAATCTTTCTTACTGTAATGCCAACAATTTTATGATTCTTACTGATGATTTCTCAAGAATGATGTGGGTCACATTCTTGAACGACAAGTCTGAAGCCTTTGGAAAGTTCAAAACCTTCAGAGCACTGGTTGAAAAAGAAAGTGGTAAGAGGATTAAGTGCCTCAGAACTGATCAAGGAGGAGAATTCACTTCCGGTGAATTCAACAAGTACTGTGAAGAGAATGACATCAAGAGGAAATTGTCTGCCCCCCGGACTCCACATCAGAATGGCCTAGTAGAGAGAAACAACCGGACTTTAGTTGAAGTAGCCAGAACAATGCTGATCCAAGGAAAAGTTGCTCAAACTTTTTGGAGAGAAGCGGTGAGCACTGCAGTCTATACAATGAACTAGGTACTCATCATGAAAGGTAAGGATAAAACTCCTTATGAGTATTGGACCAGTAAGACACCAGTGGTAAGCTACTTTAGAGTTTTTGGTAGCAAATGTTATATCAAGAGGAGTGAACATCAGAGCAAGTTTGATCCAAAATGTGATGAGGGAATATTACTAGGGTATTCCACAAAGAGCAAAGCTCTCAAATGTTTCAACAATAGGACTCAGAGATTTTTTGAAAGCATCAATGTTAGAGTTGATGAAACCTCTGAGAAACCTGAGGAAACCGACAGTGAGCAAGTAGGAGAGGAGTCAGTAGTAACCTTCTAGGAACCAGTTGCAAAATAGCCTAGCACCAGTAACAGTGCTCCTACACTAGTAGATGTTCATGTTGATGAAGATGAGGATGAAGAAGAAAAGCAAGAGGAAACAACCAAGATCATTCCTAGGTATGTAAAGTTGAATCATGATCCAAAGCATATCATAGGAGATAAGGATGTAGGAATTCTTACAAGAAGAAAGGTCAGAGAAAATTCTTGCATGATCTCTGAATTTGAGCCTAAAACATTTAAAGAGGCACATAAAGATGAAGACTAGATCAAGGCAATGGAAGAGGAACTTGACCAGATAGAAAAGAATGGTACATGGTCTTGGGTACCCAAACCAGAGCATAAAAATGTCATAGGCACCAAATGGGTTTTCATAAATAAGTTGAATGAAGATGGCACAGTGGTAAGAAACAAAGCTAGACTGGTGTGCAAAGGATATGCTCAAAAAGAAGGAGAAGACTATGGAGAAACCTTTGCTCCAGTAGCTAGATTGGAAGGAGTTCATATGCTTCTTGCATATGCAACCTTCAAAGGATTCAAAGTATATCAAATGGATGTAAAATATGCATTCCTAAATGCAATACTAGAAGAGGAGGTGTATATAGAGCAACCAAATGGGTTTTCCCTATCAGAAGATAGTAACATGATGTGTAGGCTACATAAAGCCTTGTATGGGCTAAAGCAGGCACCTAGAGCATGGTATGAACACTTGCACTCTCATCTTGTGAAGATTGGATTTGAAAGAACAAGTGAAGAAAGCTATATCTACTTGAAATCAGAAGGAGATTAGATTCTAATTTGTGAAGTATTTGTTGATGATATATTTTTTGGTGGAGATGACAAGATGAGTCATGACTTTGTAGATGAGATGAAGAAGGAATTTAAGATGTCACTTATAGGGGAGATTAAGTTCTTCATTGGACTATAGATTCAACAAATGAAAGATGGAATATTTATCACTCAGTCCAAGTATGTCAAAGAGGTATTGAAGACCTTTGGCATGGAAAATAGTAAACCGATTGGTACACCGATGGTAACTGGTTGTAAACTATCAAAGGAGGATGACTCAACATTGGTAAATGAGAAGGAATACCGATCAATGATTGGTAAGTTGCACTATGTAGTACATAGAAGACCAAACATTGCACATATAGTGGGCATTACTGCACGGTTCCAGAAAAGCCCAAAAGAATCCCACTTGGTAGCAGTCAAGTAGATTCCGAGATATCTGAAGGGAACTATTGACTATGGATTATGGTATCCATACAGTAATAATTTCAACCTAAAAGTGTTTACAGATGCTGATTGGGCTCGTAATGTGGATGACCAGAAGAGAACAACCGATGGCGCATTCTTTCTTGGTGGTAGACTAGTCTCATGGATGAGTAAGAAGCAGAGTTGTATCTCTTAGTCTATAGCAGAAGTGGAGTATGTTGCAGCATTTATGAACTAAACCCAGACAATTTGGATGAAGCATGTATTAAATGGCTTCAAAGTTCCTGTATCTGAACCAGTAAGTATATTTTGTGACAACATAAGTGCAATTAACATCTCCTAGAATCTAGTTTTGCGTGCTAGAACCAAGCACTTCGAGCTCAAGTATCATTTCTTGAGGGAGAAGGTTCAGAACAAAGAAGTTGTATTGGAACATGTTTCCAGTAAGGAGCAGTTAGCAGACATATTCACCAAGCCTCTACCAAAGGCTACCTTTACCTATTTGAGAGGTGAATTAGGGGTGCTACCCCTTCAAGAGGTGAACTAGATGTGTGTGCTCCACATCGGTTAGGTCTTCCATTGATATATTTTTTTTGGATTGGTGTGTTTAAGGATGCTACTCCTTAGGGGGAGCAACATAGTAGAACATAGATATGTAGCCTCCACTTTGGCATTGTTGTCAAAGGGGGAGAAGATGTGAAGTCGAAGCAGAAAGATATCTCTATATATTTCCATCAATGCCAAAGGAAGAGATTGTTGGTATATGTGCAGAGCATGATGGCATGACGATTTTGTATGTTGTCATTGATGTTAATATGCTGAAGTATGAACCGGCATGTTGTAGTAAGCAAACTGGCAAGAGAACTGATATAATGATGTAAACTGGCATTTGTTCAAAGTGAATCGACATGTTGGTATGAGAACCGATAAATGGAAGTTTTGTATTGGGGTTTCATTTGGCATGACTACCGATTGGTAGTCTCAGCTTTAGGGTTTTCGGTTGATGCATTCTAAGATTGTGTGATTCAACTGATGATATCTTGTGATGAGTTAGCATTGTAATGTAGACTAGATAAGTGTTGCCATGTCAGCCTTGTGCGCGTGAAGGATTTCCTTGAGGATCGTTCATGGAGATTGATCCTATCTACCTCGGGAATGTGCAAAGTCTCTGTAAATGGTGGAGAGCGCATGATGAGTTATCATCTTCCTAAAGCGACAAAGAATGACTGTTGGAGAACATCTTGAGATCTATTCAAGATTGTTGTATTCGATGCAGTGTGATTAACGGTCAGGATTGAACTGACTGGATTGTAAAACCTAAATGTTTAGGGTTTAGGGTTTATGCTACCGACCTATCTATTTCCTATAAGGTCGGTGATGTTTTTCATTTTGAAGTTGTTGGCAAATGTTATGTGTGTATCCAAGTGAAGAGATACTTGATTCTTTCCAGATCGGAGAATTGTGTTGATATCTATAGAGTATGATTGAAGAAGAGGAGCTAAAGTGGATCTACCTTGGCATTAAGTGTTGTTATCAGATCAGTGTACTACCTGTTGACTTCTAACCATTTCAGTAGTTGGAAAATCCCTTAACCGGGTAGCTTTAATAGGCTTTTGTATAAATCTTTTAATAGGGTGACTCAACTCAATGAGTTCTTCAAATCCTCTTACGAGGTAACCTTTAACAGGGTTCTAACCTTTAACCAGGTATTTAGCCATCCCTTAATCGGGTGATCCCTAGCAGGATCAGTTTCTAGCAAAACCTATTGTAAAAGTCTCTAACCGGACTAGACTTCTAACAGAGCGGACTTCCAAAGAGTTCAAGAATAGCTTGTGGGTATTCATCCCCACCATGGTTTTTCCTAGTTGGGTTTCCACATGAAAATAAGTGTGTCATGTGTGATGCCTTTCATGTGATGATTTAGTGTTTTATGTCAAACTGGTAAAATATGTTGAACTAGCAGTCATTATATTTTTTATGATAAATTACTTGTTTATGCATAAGGGTGAAGTGGAAATGAGTTATTAGATTGTATGGAAAGCTAAGGGTTACCAGTTCATGTCTTTCACATTCTCACTGTTTTTTACCGGTAGTAATCTAGTTTAGATCGGTATTAGTGCTTACCAGTCAAAGTGCAGCGTTTGCAGTCAAACCAGTTCAGGAAAAGAATTTTTTCCTATACTGATTCAGCCCCCCCCTCTCATTACTAGTTTGGTACTAACTATTTATCATTAACTTATCAAATATATCTAGAAACAATAGGATATGGAGATTGGGCCTTGTTGTGAGGAGTAAGAGCTGAGAGACTGTTAGGACCAGGAGCAACTAAGAGGGGGGGGTGAATCAATTGTCTAATAATTTCAACCCAAATATAACTTAATCAAACTTGATACTTGATACCGGTAAACCAAACTTAATGTCGGTAAGAAGATTAACAGTTAATATCAATACCGGTGAAACTTAATGCATGAAATAGAAAGAGAAACAACATCCACAACACATAACATAGAGATTTATATGTGGAAACCCTATAAGGGGAAAAACCACGATGGGGAATCTTACCCACAATCAGATGATACTCCTGCAGATAGTATGTGCATACAAATGGAGTTTGCACATGCAAAAAGGCCAGCTGCCTAGAGCTCACTACTCAATCACAAGAATGGGAGTCTCACTTACTACAATTGGATGATTAAATCCAATAATAATGTACTGCTCAAAGTAGCATCTCCAATGCTAGATTCAATACCAGTTAAGCTTTGATTATCTCCTTCAAACCTTCCCTGAATCTTCAAATGATGTATGCATGAGTAGCTTTGCTTATATTTACATATACCGAATATCACAACCTTACCATACCATATTACATACCATACATTAATCTCACAAATGATCTCTTACATATATACCAAAGCCTAAGACCAAATGTGTAGGTCGGCTCACTAAGAATATTACAATAAAATCAATTACAAGAAGTCAATATCCAATGCATCATGTCATCTCAACAATAATACTAATTGATTAAACCATCTCCATAACGTGTCGTGCTGATCTGGAATAGATAATGCATGTCGGTCCATAACCTAGACCAATTTTGTCGGTAACAACAAATATGTCAACCCAATTAGACCAATAACCAAATCTCCAAAACCAAGTGTCTAAACCATGTCTTTGACATAACCAAGTGATCTCCAGATGATAACAAGTCATCCTTAGTGCCGGTGAATAATATAACCTGTCGATGAACCAAATATCGGTGACTGTGCATAAGTCACTAAACTTGCCAGTGAACATAACCAAAGATCTCCAGAAGGATAAGTGTTGATAAGTGTTGACATCAATGACAAAACCAATGCAACATATCCATAATACCAACAATCTCCCCCTTTGGCATTGATGGCAACACAAGATGGAAAAACCATCTAAGTGCCAAGGTAGAAATGCCAAAAACCAAAAACCAACAATCTCCAGAATAGATCAATACCAGAAATCAAAATACAAATGCAAAGAGTATGAATCTCTCCCCCAATGAATAATCTCTCCCCAAAGGATAATATTTTTCCATAGATATCTCTCCCCCTTTGACATCAAATGCCAAAGCAATACAAATACCAGATACAGCCAGTTCATAGAACCAATTATAAATACCAACTGTTACTCCAACTACTCCCCCTGAGAATTATCTCTCCTTCATCAAAGCTGAAAAAAGGTTTCTCTATAAATTCTGTCGATTTGATGCCAAGCATCAACTGTCTAAGTCTCTACTGGTGAGGGTATAACCCCAAGCTGCTCTCTGAGATATTCAAAAGTTTCCTTAGGCAAAGGCTTAGTAAAAATGTCTGCAATCTACTCTTTAGTATTCACATATACCAATCTTACTTCTTTTGCTTCAATATTCTCTTTCAGAAAATTGTATTTGATAGAAACATGTTTAGTTTTAGAGTGAAATACTAGATTCTTAGATATATCAATTGCTATTGAATTATCACAATAGATGATTATAGGTTCTTTGCATTTTATCTTTATGTCCTTCAACATTTGCTTAATCCATAATACTTGAGTACAATTAGTTTCGGCTGCAACATATTCTAATTCTATCACAAATAATGAGGTACAACTTTGTTTCTTTCTCAACCATGAAATCAATCTGCTACCAAGAAAGAATGCCCCACTGATGGTGGTCTTTCTGTCATCTACATCTCCTGCCCAATTAGCATTAGTGTATGAACATAACTCAAAATTTTCATCTTTAGGATACCATAAACCAAGATTTGTTGTGCCTTGTAAATATCGGAAAATCCTTTTCACTGCTGATTTATGATTTTCTCTAGGATTACTCTGAAATCTTGAAACAATACACACTGCATTCATTATATCAAGTTTTTTTTGTGTCAAATACAATAAACCTTCAATCATAGATTTGTATCTTGTCAGACTAATAGGAGCCGAATCATCCTTCAATGATAGTTTATCAGTTATAGTCATAGGAGTACTTACCGGTTCAGACTTTTCCATACCAAATTTCTTCAGTAATTCCTTCAAATAATTTGATTGACATAATAATATACCTTTATTAGTCTGTGAAATCTGCAATCCTAAAAATAATTTTATCTCCCCAATCATAGACATTTCAAATTCTTCCTGCATCTTGTTAGAAAAGTCTTTACACAATCCATCTTCTCCTCCAAAAATGATGTCATCAACAAAAACTTCAATAACCAAAATATCTTCATTATTCACTTTGAAGTATAAGTTGTTGTCAGCATTACTTGTAGTGTAACCAAGCTTCATAAGATATTTGTCCAATCTAGCATACCAAGCTCTAGGAGCTTGCTTCAATCCATATAAAGCTTTCCTTAATCTGTAAACCATATTTTTATCATTTATCAATGAAAATCCATCAGGTTGTTCAATGTAAACTTCCTCTTCAAGATCACCATTCAAAAATGCACATTTAACATCCATTTGATAAACTTTATAGTTCTTGTATACTGCAAATGCAAGAAATAATCTGACTACCTCAATTCTAGCTGTCGGTGCAAAGGTTTCATTGTAATCAATTCCCTCTTTCTGTGAATATCCCTTACACACTAATCTTTCTTTGTTTCTAATTACCTTACCATCTTCATTAAGTTTGTTTCTGAATACCCATTTAGTTCTAATTACATTTTTATTTTTAGATCGGGGAACTATTGTCCATGTAATGTTCTTTTCAATTTGTTCCAATTCATCTTCCATAGCTTTAATCCAATGTTTATCTTCACATGCCTCAATAACAAATGCTGGTTCAATTTGAGAAATTAAACATACCTCTCCATTTGTCATTCTTCCTCTTGTCATATCTCCTTGATACTTATTTCCAATTATCTGACTTTCAGAGTGATTTAATCTTACATACCTGGGTGTGTTCACTTGTTGTTGTTGTTCAGTCACTGTGGAATTCTCTGATGATGCTGGTGTGACTAGATCAACATTCTGTATTGGTGCACTCTATATAGGTTCATTTGTGATTATCTCATCTACTAGTTCAGAATCCATAGACCTTGAATTTCTTCGAAAGTGTTCATCTATCTTCACATTTGCACTCTCAATGATTTTCTGCAATCTTTTATTAAAACATCTATATGCTTTTCTCTTAGATGAATAACCAAGAAATATTCCTTCATCACTTCTAGGATCAAATTTACCAATATACTCATCTCTCCTAATGTAACATTTACATCCAAATATTCTGAAGTACTTAAGAGTAGGTAATATTACCAAACCATAGTTTATAGAGTGTCTTATCGATTTCACCTTTAATGTGAACTATGTTGAAAGTGTAAACCATTGTATTCACTGCTTCTCTCCAATAAACATAAGGTAGATTTTCTTATGATATCATGCTTCTAGCTGCATCCAGAATAGTTCTATTCTTTCTTTCCACAACTCTTATTTGTTGAGGTGTCAGGGGTGTTGATAGTTGTCTTCTAATTCCATTCACTTCAAAAAATGTGTTGAACTCCTTAGATGTGAATTCACCTCCTTGATCTGATCTTAAACATTTGATTTTCTTGTCAGTTTCATTCTCTACAAGTGCCTTGAATTATGTGAATTTCCCAAAAGCTTATGATTTCTCCCTAATAAATGTAACCCAACACATTCTAGAATAATCATCAATGATTAGCATAAAGTATCTATCTCCCTATAAACTTCTTGTTCTTGCCAGACCACATAAGTCAGTATGAATTAAATCAAGAACGTCATTGGTTTTCTCTTAAATAATCTTTAAATTTGTTCTAACTTGCTTTCCCATTTGACATTCTTTACATACCAGATTATGAGGTTTTACAATCTTAGGTAAATCCCTTAATGCTTTAGATGAACTAATCTTTACAATGCAATCAAAATTCACATGACAAAGTCTTTTATGCCATAACCAACTTTCGTCAATATGTGCAATCAAGCATGTCTTTTCATTGTTATTAAAATGAAAGATATTACCTCTATTCTTATTACTGGTTGCAATTTCGAAAATAGTTCTATTCATGATTTTGCATTTACCATTCTTGAATTGTAACTGAAATCCTTTTTCAACTAATTGACCAACACTCAAAAGATTATGCTTCAAACCTTCAACATAATAAACATTGTCAGTGTTGTACTTACCATAAAAATATATAGTGCCTTCTCCTATGATCAAACAAGCTTTGTCATCTCCAAATCTTACTAGACCTCCATTATATTCCTGAAAAGATAAGAATTTGCTTTTATCATCAGTCATATGATGTGAACATCCAGAATCTATAATCCATTCATCCTTTTCTTCAATTTTAGCTATCAGGGCCTGCTCTACTAGTGGAAGAGTAGGTGACGGTTGATCTTCTTTTATTGCAACAAAATCCCATCCATTATCTCTTGGTTCTTCATCGGAATCATCAGTAACTCCATCAGCATAGTAACATGATTTGTCTCTATTCTTCTTAAATTTATATCTCTAATATTCAGGGTTAGGCTTATATGTTCTTTTAGCTTATTCTCTCAATATTGCATGTCTATCAAAACATCTAGATGCCATATGACCAATTTTATTGTTGTTAAAATGTTTAGAAGGTTCTTTACCTTCATACTTACTTCCAATACGACCTTTAGGCATTTTCCTTGCAAATAGTGCTTCAAGTTCTTCTAGTTCTTCATTTTCCTTCCTGATGTCTTCAAGTTCTCTTGCATAAAGTGCTTTCCAATCAGATTTATCAGTTGATAATGAAGATGTTGCAAATGATGATGCTTTAAAAGCTAAATTTGTCTTAATTGTAGCAACAAGATCAAATTCCTCAAGCTCAAATGCTGAAAGTTTTCCAACCAAGGTATCTCTAGATACTGATGTATTAGGTATAGTTATTAACTCATTAATAGTAGTTACTTTCATTTTGTATGCCGATGGCAATGCTCTTACAACTTTAGAAACAATTTTATCTTCACTTAAGGAACCTCCACAACATTGTATTCCCAAAACAATTTCATTAACCCTTTCCATAAAAGCAAAAATTATTTCATCTTCTTCCATTTTCAAATTTTCATACCTGACTCGGAAGCATTCAAGTTTTGCAATTTTGACAGTGGAATCACCTTCATTCAATGTCTCCAATTTATCCCAAATAGCTTTAGTAGTATATCGGTCTGATAATCCCATGATTTGTTGATCTGATAAGGTGCTCAGAAGTGCTTCTCTTGCTTTGCAATCATTCTCTTGATCCTTAGCCAATGTAGGTGGATTAGGTTGACTCTATGTAGGACCAACATAACCATTCTGTGTAACATCCCATATGTCTTTTCTAATGCAATTCAGATGTGTCTCCATTCTGATCTTCCATATACCATAGTTAGTTCTATCAAGTTTTGGACTATCCTTCCTGAAATAGTTAGTTGCCATAGAATCTCCTCAAGTTGTTAAACTTCTGCAAAAAGAGGACTTAGCTCTAATACCAATTGTTAGGACCAAGAGGCAACTGAGAGGGGGAGTGAATCAATTGTCTAATAATTTCAACCCAAATATAACTTAATCAAACTTGATACTTGATACCGGTAAACCAAACTTAATGTCGGTAAGCAAATTAATAGTTAATATCAATACCAGTGAAACTTAATGCATGAAACAAGAAGAGAAACAAAATCCACAACACATAACATATATATTTGTACGTGGAAACCCTGTAAGGGGAAACACCGCAGTGGGAAATCTTACCCACAATTAGATGATACTACTGCAGTTAGTATGTGTATACAAATGGGGTCTACACATGCAGAAAGGCCAATTGCCTAGAGTTCACTGCTCAATCACAAGAATGGGATTCTCACTTACTACAATTGGATGATTAAATCCAATAATAATGTACTACTCAAAGTAGCATCTCCAATGCTAGATTCAGTACCAGTTAAGCTCTGATTATCTCCTTCAAACCTTCCTTGAATCTTCAAATGATGTCTGTGTGAGTAGCTCTACTTATATTCCCATATACAGAATATCACAACCTTCCCATACCATATTACATATCATACATCAATCTCACAAATTAGATCTTACATATATACTAGAGCCTAAGACCAAATGTGTAGGTCAACTCACAAAGAATATTACAATAAAATCAATTACAACAAGTCAAGATATGATGCATCATGTCAGCTCAACAATAATACCAATTGATTAAACCATCTCCATAACGTGTCGTGCTGATTTGGAATAGATAACGCATGTCGGTCCATAACCTAGACCAATTTTACCAGTAACAACAAATATACCAACCTGATTAGACCAATACCCAAATCTCCAAAACCAAGTGTCCAAATCATGTCTTTGACATAACCAAGTGATCTCCATATGATAACAAGAAATCCTCAGTGTCGGTGAACAATATAACCTATTGGTGAACCAAATACTGGTGATTGTGCATAAGTCACTGAACTTGCCGATGAACATAACCAAAGATCTCCAGAAGGATAAGTGTTGATAAGTGTTGACATCAATGAAAAAACTAATGCAACATATCCATAATACCAACAGAGACAAGCCTAGAATCCATCAAAACATACAAGAATTTTAATGTACTCAAGCTCCTCTAAAGTACCATTATCAAAGGGTATGGAATTTGCATGTGCAAGGGGAATGAGACAATTTGCAACAATATCATTTATGCATGGAGTGATATGATAGTATACATGGATCTCTTGAAGTTGATTCCAAAGTATGTGGGACAAATAAATATCTGATACAAAACACATAGTGTTAGGATCAACATTAGAATAAATCACTCCTGCAACATGAACATTTTTAATACCTTGAGTTGATCTACCCCTTGATGTGGCTCACATATGATGAGTCTATACAAATACAAAAAAAATATCAAGACACATGATATGTGTCAAGATTTTATTTTACCAAGACTCAATTATCAATTTTCAAGATGACAATATAAGGATGAACAAAAAAATTCCTGATACCACCTTAAATTAACAATTAAAGACCAATAACCTCAATGCATGTAAAGTACATAAAATGAAGTCATCTCACATAAATAGATCCTTTCCAAGTGCCAAAATTTCCAAGTAATTGATCAAAATGTGAAAATATAAATAAAAATATATAATTGGAGAAAATTTGGAAGAAGTTAATGAATGGATCTATAAAAATATTTGAAATGCCTTTCCAATCTCACAAGAAGCAAAAATTGGAAATACTCGTAAAAATTTATGAACTTAATGTAAACTTGACCAAGAATTAAATAAAACAGTAGCAAAATATAATGGATAAAAGTACAAACCTATGTCACACTTTGGGCTAACTAAATGGTATCTATCAAAAAGATTCCACCTAAAATATACTCGACTAAAGGGTTTTCGACTAAACCACGTGGCTTCAATGTGGAGCCTAGGTGGTATGTACTATTCAGGTGAAAATGTTTCAAGTGAAAGGTATTCTATCAAATACATTTTAAATAAAACTATGAAATATATATATATATATAAAAGTGGTCTCAAGAATTTTTCTCAAAACTAGCTCGCTAAGATAAAATTAGACCAAAACCCTAAAAAGTTGTGAGGAACCTATGAATACTCCCACAAACCTACAAAGACTCCCAAAAAACTGACTAGTTATTGTTAGATAGATGAGAGAGGGGGGGTGAATCTTATCAACACAATTTACAATATATTCATCAGATTCAACCTCGGTAGCCTTACTTGATATGAAACTATGATTGTAAATCATTCAAACTCATAAACTGACAAACATCATAACACATTTAACACTAGATTTAACGTGGAAACCCAAATAGGGAAAAACCACTATGGGATTTTGGACCCACTAAGAAAATATACTCTTCTAGAGTATGCTCGGTTAAAAGCAAATCCTGTTAAAGATTACATACACATTGCTAGATGTGTCATGCCCGGCCTTACAAGATGTGACCCGGTTAAGGGATTTCCCTTAGATCTATTAGAATCTTCACTATGTAAGAAGTGACCTTGTCAAAGGATTTCAAACACTCATTCAAAATGTTACCTTGCTAGAGGATTTACAAATAAGACTATTAGGTCCACTCGATTAAGAGATTTCCTATCACTTACAGAATAAATATATCTGCCACTTCACATCTAAAATGCTAAAGCAGATTCTATGTGCTCAATGTACTCAAGATAATCTTGTCATAAGACTTATCTTTCTCCTTGCTAGGCTTCTCAATCTATTCTACAATCAAATCTTCAATCTTCTATACTTGGTAATCACCTATGTAGCATCACTATGCTTCCAGTTTTCTCGCTTACTTTGTTCTACAACTATTCTTTATTTATAAGCAATTCTTAACCGCTTAATCTCCTTGATCACATTTTCCATGATCAATCTTAGCCATCAGATCATCATACTTGACTAGGTTCATTGAATCCTTTGATCTGAAAAATGTTTTATCATGCCTTGGAACTTGTATTCCTTCCTTGGTACTTGTGCTAGTTTATGACCGTTCAATCTATGCAGTAGATCTGAGTCTTGTATTTTTATTGTCATAGATCCTCAACAAACTTCTTGCATGACATACCAATCATTTATACATCTCCAGCTCATTGGCATCCTTCATTTAATAATGCATTTATTTCATCCAATGTGTTCTGTTACTGCTCGGTTGTTACTCAGTTAATACTGAACTTTACTTGGTAGACATTTTGCCCTCATTAACTGATATCGATAACCTTAGTGTTTACCGACTAGCTCCTTGCTCGGTAACATATAACAGTATCAAACCTTTACTCATTCCATTGCATGAAATCTTTTCTCCTTCTTGTTTAGTCTTTGAATACACATATATATAGGATATCAAAACAATCAAAACAACATAATCTCATCACTGTCTAACTCGGTAATCGTTGCCCATTGAATAACTCATTACTCTCCTTCATTCTCATATTTTCTATGTCACTTACCGACATCTTTATACTCATTAAGATATGGCAACATCATACTGAATTAGAAAATCAATTGCTTGACATCAATGACAAAATAATAATATTAAGACAGTAATCATTCTTTATCAATTATATCATTTATTTCCAACAATCTTCTTAATCTTATTGTAATGCCAATAGTTATTAGCAACAAATATATTTGAACTACTATTTTTGAGAAGAGAAGATAAGTTTATATGTCATACATTCACTAGGGTTTGCAAGAAGAATTTATTGAACATTTAAATAATGTCAATATCCTTATCATGCTCAATTTTTGCACATACTCAATTTCCCCTTATAAGAATTCTACTCTATCAAACTATTCTCATTATGAAACATAAGATATTTCTTATTTCTAAAATGTATTAGTCTCTTAGGGATGATTGTGCAAATCAAAGTGACTTTTCAATAATCACCCTCCCTTTATAGACAAGTAAATATTTATAATTTGTAAATTATATGTCTTGTGAACTTTAGTTTTGAATCAATTTGATCATATTCATGATTTAAAAATATTATTCACATGGAAATATGATGCACACAATTGGCTTCATTTTTATATGCATATTGCAATTTTTATAGCCCATTTTCTAACACCAATGATAATTTTTGATATGCTTGTACATATTTCAAGGATTGCATCAAAACAAGGCACTTATCTATACATATTAACAAATTTTTAGATCACACATGTGATAATTAACCATTAATTTAATCCTTTATGCCACATGCAACACATGTTTATTTATTTATCATTTGTAACCTATGACAAATTTATAATAGACACATACTTGATTTCACATGCGCTTCATCAATCATATTTTATTCAAATATATGATTTGATTCTTATATATTCACATGGAATACATAATTTCTTATTACACACTTTAATTAGGTCATTTAGGGCTATTTTATTTTACTAGATTATATGATTATGAGCTTAAATTAATGCATATTTCAAGTCATATTTGGACTAATATTGCCATAAATTTTCACAGTTACGTATTGTTGGGTCCAAGAATGTTGGCATATGTGCAGAGCATGATGACATGATGATATTGTATGTTGTCATTGATGTCAATATGTTGAAGTATGAACCAGTATATTGTAGTAAGCTAACTGGAAATAGAACCGGTATGATGAAGTAAACCGGTATATGTGAAAAAGTGAAGCAGTATGTTTGTTCAAAGGTGAACCGGTATGTTGGAATGAGAACCGGTATATGGAAGTTTTGTATCAGGGTTTCATTTGGCATGACTACCGGTTGGTAGTTTCAGCTTCAAGGTTTCCGGTTAATGCATTGCATGTGTGAATCAACCGATGACATCTTGTGATGTGTTAGCATTGTAATGAAGATTAGATTGTGTTGCCACATCAGCCTTGTGCGTGTGAAGGATTTCCTTGAGGATCTTGCATGAAGAAGATCGATCCTATCTACCTCGGGAATGTGTGAAGTCTCTGTAAATGGTGGAGAGTGCGTGATGGGTTATCAGCTTCCTGAAGTGGCAAAGAATGAACATTGGAGAACATCTTGAGATCTGTTCAAGACTGATGTATTCAATGCAGTGTGATTAACGGTTAGGATCGAACCGACTGAATTGTTAAACCTAAAAGTTTAGGGTTTAGGGTTTATCCTACCGACTTATCTGTTTCCTATAACGTCGATGATGTTTTTCATTTTGAAGTTGTTGGCAAATGTTATGTGTGTATCCAAGTGAAGAGATACTTGATTCTTGCCAGGCCGGAGAAGTGTGTTGATACCCGCAAAGAGTGATTGCAAAAGCAAAGGAGCTAAAGAGGATCTGCCTTGACATTGTGTGTTGTTATCAGATTAGTATATTACCCGTTGACTTCTAACCATTTCTGCAGTTGGAAAATCCCTTAACTGGGTAGCTTTAATAGGCTTTTGTGTAAATCCTTTAACAAGGTGACTCAATTCAATGAGTTTTTAAAATCCTCTTGCGAGGTAACCTCTAACAGGGTTTTAACCTTTAACCGAGTATTTAGCCATCCCTTAACCGGGTGATCCCTAGCAAAATCGGTTCCTAGAAGAACCTATTGTAAAATTCTTTAACCGAACAAGGCTCCTAACAAAGAGGACTTCAAAAGAGTTCAAATAACAACTTGTGGGTATTCATCCCCACCGTGGTTTTTACCGGTTGGGTTTCCACGTGAAAAATCAGTGTGTCATGTGTGATGCTTTTCATGTGATGGTTTAGTTTTTTATGTTAAGTGGTAATGCATGTTGAACCAGTAGTCTTTATACTTCTGATGTATTACCTGTTTATGCATATGAGTGAAGTGAAAAGGAGATGTTAGGTGAGGTGAAGATCTAAGTGATAACCAGTTTATACTTGTCATAGTCATTCTTGGTTTTACCGGTAGTACCCTGTTTTGGATCGGTGTTACTATTTACCAGTTAAGTGCAGTCTTTGTAGTCAAACTGGTTCGGAGTAAGTTTTTGTCTGTACTGATTTACCCCCCCCCCCCCCCCCCCGTCTCAATACCAGTTTGGTACTAACTATTCATCATTATTCATCAATTGGTATCAGAGCATCTTCCAGGTCCTCTGTGTTGTAAGCTTAACCGCTTGATGAAAAGATCCTACTCTAATGATGAAGAGGGAAGGTCCAAAGTTCAATAGAGATAATTTTAAGATATGGAAGGACATAATGAAGATATACATCAGAAGCATGGGTGCTCAACACTGGAGCTATGTTGAGAATGCTTATGTTATTCCTACCAGTACTCTCATCGATGACCAAAAAGAGAGATTCGGGAGAATGGCCAAGTAATGGAAGCCCTAATCAGCAGTTTATCTGACATTCAATTTATTGATGTTCAGGATAAAGACAATCCCAAAGAAGTATGGGATGCTCTTAAGAATATCTATGGCAATGATGAGCATGTGAAACAAGATAAGGAAGAGAGCCTTAGGGGAAAGTTTAAAGACATGAGGATGGTTGAAGGAGAGACCATTCAACAATATGGAATAAGAATCAAAACTATTGTTAGAGACATCAAGGGTGCAAGAGGTAAAATTGATGATTCCATTGTTGTTAGCAAAGTCTTGAGATCCTTGTTACTAGTCTATGCAATAAGGGTGGTTGTTATTTAGGAGTTGAGGTCTATAGACAAGACAAAGGTATCCCTAGACTCCATCATTGCAAAGTTGACTGCATATGAGCTAAATAATTATGATGGCAGTATTCAAAAGACTGAATCAGCCTTTAGAGCATCTGCTGCACCATCTAGAAAGGGAAAAGAAGCAAGTACCAGTTGTGAACCAAGACAAAGTAGAGAAATGGATGATGAGGAGATCCTGATGGAATTTGAAGCTCTTCTTGCCAAGAGACTTCCCAAGGGAACTGGTAAATACAGAGGTAAGCTTCCTTTGAAATGCTTTTCTTACAATAGGATAGGACACATTACTGTAAACTGTCCTAATGGTGATAATAAGGACAAACCGGAGAAGTTCAAGAAGTTCAAAGGAGGAAACAGGATAAACTATTTTGTAGTAGTTGATGAAGGTATCACTGATGAGGAATCAAAAGATGAAGAAAGTGAAGACATTGTGTTTGTAGTAGTTAAGGAAGATGTGTCAGACAAGAAGGCTCTTGTCTCCCACTTTGATATTTCCAATGAGTGGATTATTGACAGTGGTTGTTCTCACCACATGATTGGTGACCGGAGTAAGTTTCTATCTTTGGAAGAATATGATAGTGGTGTGGTCCGATTTGGTAATGATGCACCATGTATGGTAAAAGGTAGAGGGTCTATCTCTTTGAATGGAAAAAGAAGTGTTGATAATGTGTATTGGGTAGAAGGTCTTAGACACAACCTTTTAAGGGTTGCCCAACTAAATGATAATGGACTCACTCTGGAATTCAGAGATGGAGTGTGCAAAATAAAAGGAAAGAGTGGTGAACTGATGCCCACTGGTATGCTGACCAGAGGTAACTTATTTCAGCTGAATGCAAATATCAGTACATGTCTAATGGCTAACTTTGATGATGGCTGGATATGGCATAGGAGACTATGCCATGTAAACTTTGACAATATTGTGAAGGCCAGTAAGATCAAGGCAGATAGAGGATTTCCTATGCTAAGCAAACCGAATAATCCTTTGTGCAGAGAGTGAAAACTGGGGAAAATGTCTTCCTCAACCTTCAAAGGTAAATCCTTCACTGCAGACAATTTACTTGATCTTGTGCATACTGATGTGTGTGGTCCTATGAAAACTAGGAGTGTGCAGGGAGATTGGTATTTTATGATTCTTACTGATGATTGCTCAAGAATGATGTGGGTCACATTCTTGAAAGACAAGTCTGAAGCTTTTGGAAAATTCAAAGCCTTCAGAGCACTGGTTGAAAAAGAAAGCAGTAAGAGGATTGAGTGCCTAAGAACTGATCAAGGAGGAGAATTCACTTCCAGTGAATTCAATAAGTACTGTGAAGAGAACAACATCAAGAGGCAACTGTCTGCCCCCCAGACTCCAAGACAGAATGGTCTAGCAGAGAAGGAACAACCGGACTATAGTTGAAGCAGCCAGAACTATGTTGATCCAAGGGAAGGTTGCTCACACTTTCTGGAGAGAAGCGGTGAGCACTGTAGTCTACACAATGAACCGGGTACTCATCAAGAAAGGTAAGGATAAAACTCCTTATGAGTATTGGACCGGTAAGACACCAGTGGTAAGCTACTCTAGAGTGTTTGGTAGCAAATGTTATATCAAGAGGAGTGAACATCAGAGCAAGTTTGATGCAAAATGTGATGAGGGAATATTCCTAGGGTATTCCATGAAGAGAAAAGCTCTCAAATGTTTCAACAATAGGACTCAGACAATTGTTGAAAGTATCAATGTTAGAGTTGATGAAACCTCTAAGAAACTTGAGGAAACTGACAGCGAGCAAGTAGGAGATGAACCAGTAGTAACCTTCTGGGAACCGGTTGCAAAATAGCCTAGTACCAGCAATAGTGCTCCTACACCGGTAGATGTTGATGTTGATGAAGATGAGGATGAAGAAGAAAAGCAATAGGAAACAACTAAGATCATTCCTAGGTATGTAAAGCTGAATCATGATCCAAAGCATATCATAGGAGACAAGGATGTAGGAATTCTTACAAGAAGAAAGGTCAGAGAAAATTCTTGCATGATCTTTGAATTTGAGCCTAAAACATTTAAAGAGGCACATAAAGATGAAGACTGGATCAAGGCAATGGAAGAGGAACTTGACCAGATAGAAAAGAATGGTACATGGTATTTAGTACCCAAACCTGAGCATAAAAATGGCATAGGCACCAAATGGGTTTTTAGAAATAAGCTGAATGAATATGGCGCAGTGGTAACAAACAAATCCAAACTGGTGTGTAAAGGATATGCTCAAGAAGAGGGAGAGGACTATGGAGAAACCTTTGCTTCAGTAGCTAGATTGGAAGGAGTTCGTATGCTTCTTGCATATGCAGCTTTCAAGGGATTCAAAGTATATCAAATGGATGTAAAATCTGCATTCCTAAATGGAATACTTGAAGAGGAGGTGTATATAGAGAAACCAGATGGGTTTACCCTATCAAAAGACAATGACATGGTGTGTAGGCTACATAAAGCCTTGTATGGATTGAAGCAGGCACCTAGAGCATGGTATGAACACTTTCACTCTCATCTTGTGAAGATTGTATTTGAAAGAACAAGTGAAGATAGAAATATCTACTTGAAGTCTGAAGGAGATCAGATTCTGATCTGTGAATTATTTGATGACATAATTTTTGGTGGAGATGACAAGATGAGTCATGATTTTGCAAATGAGATGAAGAAGGAATTTGAGATGTCACTTATAGGGGAGATTAAGTTCTTCATTGGACTATAGATTCAACAAATGAAAGATGGTATCTTTATCACTCAATCCAAGTATGTCAAAGAGGTGTTGAAGACCTTTGGCATGGAAGACAGCAAACCGGTTGGTACACCGATGGTGACCGGTCGTAAATTGTCAAAAGAGGATGACTCAGTGCTTGTGAATGAGAAGGAATACCGATCAATGATTGGTAAGTTGCACTATGTAGTACATAGAAAATCAGATATTGCACATGCAGTAGGCATTACTGCATGGTTCCAGAAAAGTCCACGAGAATCCCACTTGGTAGCAGTCAAGTGGATTCTTAGATATCTGAAGGGAACTGAAGGGAACTATTGACTATGGATTGTGGTTGTATAGGGGAAAAAGCGAGACTAGGCTAACATGCCCTAATCCTACCTTTTGACACACATTGTGGAATACGAAAGAGCCTAGAGGTATCACACAATTGGCTACTTCTTTTTGTGGAAGAGAGAGCCATGGGCTACCTATTAGGATTTCTATTCCTTTGTTGTAATTTAAAGACAAAATGATGCAAGTTCAATTCCTAGCCCTAGAGTGCAAGTATGAACTAATAACAAGATTGCAGAATTGAAACTAAACAATGGAAAGCTGTAAACACCAAGACAAAACAAGAGTGCAGATGCGTACCCGGAGTTAAAATCTGAGTGAAAATGTTCAGGATGGGGGCGTGGGCGCCACTGTCCTGATTCTGTCCCTGAAACTGCTCCTGAAACTGCTGTTCTGCAACTTGAAAAGCTGTCTGAAACTTGCTATCTGACAGAAGGACCAGGGCGCCCAGCGCCCCTGTCCCAGGGACCAGGGTGCCTAGCGCCCCTGTCCTGGTAGGACCAGGGTGCCCCATGCCCCTGTCCTGGTCTTTTGCTCTGCAATTTGGTGTGAAGTTCAGTCTCTGTCTGCTTCCGTCAGACCTGCAACTTGCGGTGTCGTCCGAATCCCGAAACCTGCACTTATATCTGAAAAGGTATGGTGGGCGGCTATATAGGGTTTTGCCTTAGTCAAACCCCCACTTTTGTGATTTCCACCTCCATGAATAGCCAAGTTGTATAGTAAAAGTTGTGTGTGCAGACCTTGTGTGTGTGCAAGATCCTAAAATACAAGTAAGCAAACTAGAGCAACCTAGAAAGTAAACCCTAATTGCTTGTACATGATAATGTAAATTCTCCAAATCAAGATGCAAAGTGATCTAAACCATGAATACAAATGATATTATGAAGCTTATGCATAGACATGAAAACAACATGAAATCATACCCAGCCCCAAGGGAGGGGTACAAGCCAATCTTCAGTCGATGATCCCTTATTGTTCTTCAATGCCTTCAAAGCCCTAAATGGATGAATGAAATTGATGGATGCTTGATGGATGGATGTTGAATGTTGTTGAAGTCTTCAAAGACCTGCTCTTTCGCTACATAGAAGGTCCTTGAAACCAAAATTCAGGATCCTTTCAAATGAAGAAAGAGAGTTCTTATATATGAAACCCTAGGTCTTAATTTCAACTTTTGGCCGACCTAGAGATTGATTCTCCCACCAATTTCTTGGGGTTAAGCTTTATTTTATGATTGGATTGCACTCCTAAAATTTCGGGAAAAATGTCCGGGACCATGTGCACGTCGGGCGCCATGGTCCTCTCCAGGCGCCATGGTCCCGACAACTTTTCACCAAATTTTTAGGGCCGTCGGATATGATGATTTTAGAGAGAATCCCGAAGTTATAGGTGATTTCAAGATGTTTTGACCCCCGAAATCAAGCCCCCAAGTTCAAAATAGGACCTAATTAGGGTTTTTGATTAAATGATGTATTGGAGGAATAAATGAAAGGGGCACACTTTAACAAAAAGGGCCCAACTTTATAATATGGGAGATGATAAAATAGAACCTTAGACCTAATTAATTTAATTAATTAAGTGCTAAAGGGAAAATGCAATGCAAAATGCAAAATGTGCCAAGGCGGGTGCTAAACTAGGTGTGAAATTGTACCACCCTAGCAAGTACGTACAATTTATGCCGCTACAGTGGTATACATACAGTAATGATTTCAACCTCAGAGTGTTTACAGATGTTGATTGGGCTGGTAATGTGGATGAACAGAAGAGCACAACCAGTGGTGCATTCTTTCTTGGTGGTAGAATAGTCACATGGATGAGTAAGAAGTAGAGTTGTATCTCTCAGTCTACAGCAAAAGCGAAATATGTTGCAACATTTATGAACTGCACCCAGAAAATTTGGATGAAGCATGTATTAAGTGGTTTCAAAGTTCTTGTATCTAAACGGGTGAGTATATTCTGTGACAACACAAGTGCAATTAACATTTCCAAGGATCCAGTTTTACATGCTAGAACCAAGCACTTCAAGCTCAAGTATCATTTTTTGAGGGAGAAGGTTCAGAAGAAAGAGGTTGTATTGGAACATGTTTCCAGTAAGGAGCAGTTAGCAGACATGTTCACCAAGCCTCTACCGAAGGCTACATTTACCTATTTAAGAGGTGAATTAGGGGTGTTTCCCCTTCAAGAGATGAACTAAAGGTGTGTGCTCCACGTCAGTCACGTATTGCATTGATAAATATTTTCCAGGATTGGTGTGTTGAAGGATGCTACTCCTTAGGGGGAGCAGCATAGTGGGACATAGTTGTTTGTGCCTCTACTTTGGCATTGTTGTCAAAGGGGGAGAAGATCTGAAGCAGAGAAGGTATCTGCATTATTGGGGAGAAGAAGATGCGAAGCAGATATATATCTTTCTATATTGCCATCAATGCCAAAGGGGGAGATTGTTGGCATATGTGCAGAGCATGATGACATAATGATATTGTATGTTGTCATTGATGTCAATATGCTAAAGTATGACCTGGTATATTGTAGTAAGATAACTGGAAATAAAACCGGTATGATGATGTAAACTGATATATGTAAAAAAGTGAAGCGGTATGTTTATTCAAAGGTGAACTGGTATGTTGGAATGATAACCGGTATATGGAAGTTTTGTATCGGGGTTTCATTTGGCATGACTACCAATTGGTAGTCTTAGCTTATGGGTTTTCGGTTGATGTATTGCCTGTGTGATTCAATCGATGACATCTTGTGATGTGTTAGCATTGTAATGAAGATCAGATCACGTTGCCACGTCAGCCTTGTGCGCATGAAGGATTTCCTTGAGGATCTTGGATGAAGAAGATCAATCCTATCTACCTCGGGAATGTGCGAAGTCTTTGTAAATGGTAGAGAGCGTGTGATGGGTTATCAGCTTCCTTAAGCGACAAAGAATGAACGTTGGAGAACATATTGAGATCTGTTCAAGACTGTTGTACTCAATGCAGTGTGATTAATGGTCAGGATCGAACCGACTGAATTGTTAAACCTAAAAGTTTTGGGTTTAGGGTTTATGCTACCGACCTATCTATTTCCTATAAGGTCGATGATGTTTTTTATTTTGAATTTGTTGGCAAATGTTATGTGTGTATCCAAGTGAAGAGATACTTGATTCTTGCCAGACCCGAGAAGTGTGTTGATACCTGTAGAGAGTGATTTCAGAAGCAAAGGAGCTAAAGAGGATCTGTCTTGGCATTGTTTGTTGTTATCAGATCAGTGTATTACCTATTGACTTCTAACCATTTCAGCAGTTGGAAAATCCCTTAATTGGGTAGCTTTAACAGGCATTTGTATAAATCCTTCAATAGGGTGACTCAATTCAATGAGTTCTTAAAATCCTCTTGCGAGGTAATCTCTAATAGGGTTTTAACCTTTAACCGGGTATTTAGCCATCCCTTAACCGGGTGATCCCTATCAGGATCAGTTCCTAGCATAACCTATTGTAAAAGTCTTTAACCGGACAAGGCTCCTAATAGAGCGGACTTCAAAAGAGTTCAAAGAATAGCTTGTGGGTATTCATCCCCACCGTGGTTTTTACTAGTTGGGTTTCCACGTAAAAAATCAGTGTGTCATGTGTGATGCTTTTCATGTGAGTGTTTAGTGTTTTATGTTAAGTGGTAATGCATGTTGAACTAGTAGTCTTTATACTTCTGATGTATTACCTATCTATGCATATGAGTGAAGTGAAAAGGAGATGTTAGGTGAGGTGAAGATCTAAGTGATAACCGGTTTATACTTGTCATAGTCATTCTTGGTTTTACTGGTAGTACCCTATTTTGGATCGGTGTTACTGTTTACCAGTTAAGTGCAGTCTTTGCAGTCAAACTGGTTCAGAGTAAGTTTTTATCTATACTGATTCACCCCCCCTCTCAGTACCGGTTTGGTACTAACTGTTCATCATTATTCATCAAAGAACGTTGAGAGGGGGGGGGGGTGTGAATCAGTGTTTTGTTGATAAGATATGATTTTACCCTTTTATAACATACACATATAAACTGGTAAATGAAGAAACATATAACTTGAAGCAAATAAACCATCCACATAAATGAACACCATAACACACATAATTTATACATGAAAAACCTCAAAGAGGAAAAAACATGGTGGGATTTGTAACCCACAATATCAGTTCATTGGCCATATGAAAGGATATTACATAAAATGGGGGCCTGCACATTCAGGAAGGCACACTGCCTAGAGCACACTATTTATCACAAAAAGAGTCTCACTAACTACAAGCTTCTGCTGAAATAAAACATTAATAATGAACTCACAAAATGCATCTGCTAGGAAAAAAAGAGTTCTAGTTATAGTTCTTCTTTGTACCAATTCATAAACCCTGAACACTTATGTCGGTATCTCTTCTTCTCCAAGAATTTTTTCCAAACTATCTACAGATCATTGCATGATATAACATTCATATACAAATGATCTACATACATATTCTTCACATCATACAGTTCTGTTATTATTCTCTTATATCACTACTTACAAAATGACCTAGCAGACTGACCTATTTACCCTTACAAACAATAAGCCTTAAATGTCAGCTTGCAATGTATTATAAAAGATATACAATGTTGGATTTATACAATAATTAAAAAAAGATTTTACAAATAAAACTTCCATCGGGTCCAAGGCTGATGTCGACTTCACTAAAGTGTGGGATGCCAATGTCGGTGTTGGTGTCAGTGTAACCCTGGATTCTCCAATGCCGGTATCTATCAGTGAATGCCTCCTAGTGTCGGCGTATGCCTGTGTAAGCTTCCTTATGGATCTTGTTGCCATCAATGACAACATATGAATCCAATGAGTGTCAATTGCCAACAATCTCCCCCTTTGGTATTGATGGCAACACTCATGTGAAAAATGGATTCCCTATCGATTCAACCTGAAGTATGCTCCCCCAAAGCAATACACTCCTTCCTGATATACTTCCCATATTTTATGTCTGATATTTTTCACATTATATACACTCCCCCTTTGGCATCAATTCCAAAGACCGGTAAAAGAATTTGAAAGAATTAATGAATACAGATTACTTTACCGGAGCTTGACCAATTTCAAAATTTCCAAGTAAGCCTTGTCTAGAAACTGTAAATATGTATCCCAGTCGGTTCTGAAGGTATCAGATATGGATACAAGTCCACTCAGTAAGTGTGCAAATGTTTCCTTCTCTTTGAATTTTGTCGGTGTGGGCTTAGCAATCATATCCATACATTCCCTCTTATGTACACCGAGTGTATCCAATCTAGGACTCACCAATCCTCTAAGACTCCTTGCTCTCTAAATGATCTTGTCTCTTTCCTTTTCAAAAGAAAAAATTTGGTTCTCCAAGGACAAAATTTGTCCAACAGATGTTGTTAGTGAGGTTAATCCATCAAAGGAATTTGCAATATTGGAAACCTTACCATGTAATTCCTTTAATCTGCTATCTACATTTGTTGTAAGAGTTTCTATGTTACAATAGACCCTGTAGATATTTGTACATTGTTTCAAACAATTCTCAATAAGGATCAATTGTCCTTTAATTTTCTTTTTCTCTATTTCAATAATTTGATCAAAAGCAGCTCTCTTAGCCACAGTAAATCTCTCAAGTGCCTGTCGATTTTAAATTTTCTGCAAAGATTGAAAGTTGTTAGATATATGCTCAGTTAATGCCTTAAGCTTGTCGGAAGGGCTTGCTTCATTTTCAATCTTACAATCAGGAATTAGTCTGCGCAAAACTATGATTGAGTGATATATTATTCCTTTATCTATTGATCCCTCCTTTATTAGTTTCTGAGTAGCCATCATCATTAACTCAGTAGGACTCATCTCAGTGATTGATTTCTTCTCAACTTGAGAAGTGTCAATTGCCAAAACCTTTTCCGGGGAATCAATATTAACTGTCGGTATAGTTTCAGTTCCCTTTGCCTTATCCTCCTTAGCACCGGTGGCTTCGCCACTTGGCGCAGTATCTATTACTACCGGTGGAGTATTATCGACAATATTGTCAGTAACCTGTATAGTGTCTTGTTTAAAATTTGTTTCTGCTGGTATTGATTGTACACTCTCCTTTACTGCCAGTGGTGTTTGTATACTTATAGTTACTGCTGGTTTATTTAAAATTGGAGCTGAACTATCCAAAATACCTTTCCCTTTAGATCTGTCTGGGATGGTGGAAGTTGATGCTTTTACAAATTCTTCTTGGGAGGTGAGAAAATCAGGATTCTTTTGGAAGAATTTGGTCCAACCATATTTGGTCTCATTTACTACCTCAAGTACCATGCCCATCATTAGGCTTATTTGTCGGGGTTTGCTACTAAAAACTATTATGTTTGCAACATCAATGCATTTTTTCATTTCCTCATTGGTTATTGAACCACACATACCCAAAAGTTCTACTTTCTTAATTTATCTATCCCTCTTGATTGCATCAAGTCTTCTAGCATCTAATTTATTGTACAGTGATAGAGGAATTTCCTTCAAATTTCTACTAAGGAATTCTTATATATATATATATATCCATGTATAACAAAATTGCCTCTTCAATATCATTTTTCTCATTATCCTCTAAACCTTCATAATAAATGGATACATTTTTCAACATCCCATCCTTGGTTACTTCATCAATCAATTTAGCACAAGTCATTATATCCTTACCAGATTTATTATCATCATCATTCTTCTTCTTCTTCTTGTGGGTTGTCGGAGTGGATGTGACTAGTTTCCTCTTCTGAATGGGTTTCCTTGTCAGAGGTGGGGGTGCAGTAGGTTTTGTCACTTTTGTCACAAGCTTCTTCCTTGGCTCCACCTTCTTTTCCTCCACCGGAGGCTAGTCAACTTTCTTTCTTTGTACTCTTCTGAATGCTAGAGGTTCATTATCCTCTGGATCAGATTTAGAAGTGAGAAGAAATGAAAGTTTCAGGCCTCTTCGCCTCAGGAGCACTAACTGTTGTCGGTTCCTTTGTTAGTTTGGATCCAGAACCCAGTTGAGTGTCTATCTTATGGATTACATCCTGTATATATGCAAAAATATTATCTATTTTCTTCTCTCTTCTTTTCTTTTTGAAGCCAATCTTGACTTCAAGAGCCTTTTCTTCAGCAGTACCAAAGTGTTCTATCTTATCATCCAATGGAGCTTCAAGAAGCATTTTTGCATAAAGTTCAAAAATGCTATCATCCACTTCATATCCAAAATCAATGACCCATATGATCCTAGGTTCTACTGCCTCCATAAGAGTTTCATCAATTTTCACCATAAAACAGATATCAGTGGAGTACTTCTCCACAATGTGCTTTGGTATTCTTTCCCTCTGTTTCATATTTTCCTGGAATGTTTTGAAATATCCCCAAAGCTTTTCATCCCTTCTGATACCAAGAACAATGATTGTTTCCTTGATTTGCATACCTACCGGTATGTCATGAGCCCAACTCTTCTTCCCTAGTCTGGGTAGCTCATTCATGAAGTAAAGCATTAAACAAACAATGAGATTTCTGAACCAAAAAGTTCATTTCTTAACACTCTTAATCTTTTCAAGATTTATCATTAACTCACTTCTTAGCCATGCACATAAATCATACTTCTCATTATTCTTTAACATCTAATGAGCAACATGGATGGAGGAACTACCAACAGAGTTCAGTCAACTAGATTGAGTTACCTTATAGCCGATTATCATGTTGACAAATTTCACATCTAAGTCCTTGATGGTGCTAACTCTCATAGATCTTCCATCATGGGTTGTGTCGGTGAGCTTCTCAATAGCAGTGGTGGAAATCTTCTTGCCAGGTTCTTGTCCAACTTTGGGTAAGTTGATGACTACTTGAATTGCTTCCTTTGTGATCATGTAGGGCTGATCCAGCCATATGATTTCATTGTGAACCCTACTTAGAACATATCTGATCACTTCATCTTTGAATTCTGGTATGTATAGAATACCGGTTAACCCTAGATCCTTGATGATCTTATATTCTAGCTTGATTATTCCAGAGTCTCCCAGTATCACAGATTGATACATTTCCTTAATCTCTTCTATACCTATATCCTCCAAGGTGCAGTGAATATATGCCCTTACATCCTCAACATACATCACGCCATCGGTAACCCTAGAGAATGTGCCCACAGAGTCTTCTTTCTTAGATATCTAGGGAACTTCCTTAAAAATGGGTCTCATCCTATCCTTAACTTCAACAATTTTGAAGAAATACCTGAAAAATGATCGTCGGTGTTAATATTTTGATTGCTTCTCTAATGATTGCTAGAAATCCTTTCATAATGCTTTTGCTCACTCTTAATCCCTGAAATTTTCCTTTGCTTTGCTCTAGATTGCTTGAATGTTGGGTGATTGAAAATGGGTTCACTTTCTCCTTTTATCAACAAGCAAACCCCAATCCTTCACTGTCATAAATGCTTCTCTATGTACCCTACCAGATGTCGGTTTCACAGTCTTATGTCAGGTAATCCTTCATCAATGATTAAGACAACTCTCTAGATCTCTTTCAGATCTCCTCTAGGGAATATGTAATATTTTCAATAGATTTGCCAACCCCTAAGGCATATGCCTCAGTTAGCGGTGGAATTTTCTGCAGGTGCAGGAATGCTCTCTTCTACCAGTGGAGTTACCAGTGTAGATTCATCTCCACTTGGTTCTTCAGACTTTCTAACCCATCTCTTGGTGTGATCTTGATGTATTTTATCTACCTTCTTCTTTCCTTTCTCATTTTCTTTATCATTGCTAATCGGTTGAGTCTTGCTTCTATAGTACTTAGCAATATGACCTATTTTGTTGCATGCATAACATGTAACATTGTTCTTTTGAATTTCTTTAACATATCCGGTGGCATTCCTTGACCTACATTGATTAGCCAAATGACCAAAATTTCCACATGCATGACATTTGACATTCATTCTGCAATCTTCTGATCTATGACAATATTTTTTGCAATTTGTGCATTGACTGGGAACAGAATTGTAGTTTTGATTTGCTCTATTTCTACATTGTTTAGCCATATGCCCAAATTTATTAAAAACAAATCATCTACCATTGAATTTATAAACATTATATTATCTTACCGGTTTCCTCTCTTCTGATGAGTTCTGCATACCAACTGTCTGATCTTCATTTGCAGTACCGGAGCTTTCACCTTGTATAAATCTAAGTCCTCTAGAATCATCATTTTGCCTTTGTCTTTTCAATAAGTCATCCAACTATGCAACACTAATCCTGAATTTTTCTTTATACTCACTTGCAATAGTCAGATCATCTCTTAGAGTTGTTATTTATCTTTCAAGTTCTTGTTCATTGTTTTGGGAGTGTGCCAAATTAGTTCTCAACAGATTATTCCCATGAGTCAATCTACCACATTCATCAAATTTGTTCTTTAGAGATGTAACAAGATTTTCTTCCTTCTTCTTTCTATCCTCAATATCTTTTGATAACCTCATAGTCAATTCTTGCATTTCATTCTTCATGAGCATGTTTGGTTGACTCAGTTTTTGACATTGTTCCTTAAGTGCATTTTTCTCTTCATCATCCTGGTTTTGCAAAAGTTCCTTTCTCTTGGCTTGAGCTGATGATAACCTTTCTTCTAGGACAAGAATGAATTCATTAGCAGAATTCAATTCATCTTGCAATTTTAAATTCTTCATCCTTTTAGCATCATAATCCTCAAGAGCCAGCTCAACTTGCTTCTCCATAGCCATGTTCAATGATTTTGGTTTTAGGATCTTCCTCAAACTGTTAAACTTCTTCTAAGGAACTAGGCTCTGATACCAATTGTTGGGGTCCAAGAACACTAAGAGGGGGGGGTGAATCAGTGTTTTGTCGATAAGATATGATTTTACCCTTTTATAACATACACATATAAACTGGTAAATGAAGAAACATATAACTTGAAGCAAATAAACCATGCACATAAATGAACACCATAACACATAGAATTTATAAGTGGAAAACCTCAAAGAGGAAAAACCTCAGTGGGATTTGTGACCCACAATATCATTTCACTGGCCATATGAAAGGATATTACATAAAATGGGGGCCTGCACATGCAAAGGGGCACACTGCCTAGAGCACACTATTCATCACAAAAAGAGTCTCACTGACTACAAGCTTCTACTGAAATAAAACAGTAATAATGAACTCACAAAATGCATCTGATATGCCAAAAAGAGTTCTAGTTATAGTTATGCTCTGTACCGGTTCATAAACCCTGGACACTTCTACCGGTATCTCTTCTCCTCCAAGAATGCTTTCCAAAATATCTACAGATCATTGCATGATATAACATTCATATAAAAATGATCTACATACATATTCTTCGCATCATGCAGTTCTATTATTAATCTCTTATATCACTACTTACAAAATGACCTAGCAGACTGACCTATATACCCTTACAAACAATAAGCCTTATGTCAGCTTGCAATGTATTACAAAAGATATACAAAGTCGGCTTTATACAATAATTACAAAATGATTTTACAAATAAAACTTCCTTCGGGTCTAAGGCTGATGTCAGCTTCACTGAAGTGCGGGATGTCGATGCCAGTGTCGGTGCCAGTATAACCTTGGATTCTCCAATGCTGGTATCTATCGGTGAATGCATCCTAGTACCGGTGTATGTTGATGTAAGCTTCCTTATGAATCTTGTTGCCAAGTAACCATATTGCCATTTTGCCATCAATGACAACATATGATTCCAATGAGTGTCAATTGCCAACACATATTGCATTATTATGCTCCTTTGAGTCATTTTGATTATAGATGGAAGTACAACACTAAATTATCTCCTTCCTTTGTATAGTTGCATGCCCTTTATCATAGCTTATAAGCCTACTATTTTGGTCCCTTGCCCATAGTTTAAATTCTATAACATTATGGACTAAATGTCTTACTAATCTTTGTGCAATATTCATTCTTTTGGAAATTATATTTGGTTTCATACTCTTAACCTATTACTTAATATACTTACATAGGTGTAGCTAGGAATTAAGGGGTACATTACCATTTTAGTGCTCATGTTGAGGGTGAAATTCCTATTTACTAATTTCATCTCCAACCCATGTGCTTATATTTCATTCTTAAAGTCATTGTTAAATTCTCACACTATTTTTTTTTTTGGCGAGAGTGGCAAGCCACATATATATATATATAATAAGAAAACTGATTCAAGAGCTCAATAGGGAAAGAAATAGGAAGAAAACCCTATATCCTTGCTCGGATACAATGGAGAAAGAAAAAATGAAGCTATAAGGAGCCCATGCAAACCTCATAAAGGCCACAGATGAGAATAGTGGAACAGGATAAACTAAGATAAATCTGAGAATTGGCCCCGACAACTGGTTATCAATGATCTTGATAAAGTTTTATGGGGATACCTATGCATTGCAGACCCACCATCACCAGTGACCAGAGAGTATATTTGAATATTTGTAAAGCGCAGAGAGAGGAACACAACCGGTTGAATTATTCTAGAACTATAATACCAGTACAGAATTATCACTACTACCGGTGAAGATGTGAAACCGGAACACTGACGAAATCAGTTAGCCGATGGGAGTATCGAACCTAGAGGAAAAAGTCAAGAAAAACCGGTTATATTATCGGAGCTTTAAATATCGGAATGTTGATGAAACCGAATATGTTATACTGGGAAGAACTAGTATGCAAACTAATTTATCAATTTACGAGAGTACTCACAAAACCGATTATACAGAGTTGAAATACAAAATGACTCCCATACCGGTACTTCAATGACTTAATGGGTTGAATTGGAAGGCCCCAATCCAGAAAAGATCTTCAAAATTACATCTCCATATGTTGTAAACACTAAGAGAACATAACCAACAATGACGAGTCGGTCCCTGAACCTAGGGTGAGAGTCAAGGATTACTTCTCCAATCCTTGTAATCTCGAAAAAAATCCATCACCGATATTGAGTGCAGCGAAGGCCGATATTGGATCTTCAATCAGTGAACCGTGGATTTCATTGATTTGATCAAAGGAGAGCCGAGGAGGAGGAGAAATATTGTTCATCTGCATAGAAATCTCATCACCCACTGGCATTACCAGAGAAATAACAGATGACTCTATTTGTCCATGATCATGACCTAAAATTGCTAAGATGGCATGCATTTTAGAGAAAATTCTACTTTTTAATTTTGGGTTTAAGCTTCTCCTAGCATTGCAGGCAACAATTTGGTAGGGTCTCACATTTTGCAGGGAAAGAGACTATTTTATGCTATCAAATATTGTAGGATATTCCTCATGTGTGAGCAAAAGCTTCTTGGAGAAAAGTCCACCCACTCTTTCCTAACCATCCCACAAATCATACTGACGAATGGCATCCAAGAGTTGATTATCATTCAAGTGATCTACCCGAATCATTTTATGAACTATATTTTTCAAGGGAACCCAAGACTGCAACAAATCCACTATATTGGAGAGAAATATAGAACACAATTGTGAAGGAAAGAGAAACCTTTTCTCCTGCGGATAAAGTATTTCTTCCCCAATAATCTGCTTGATGCTTCATATGTAGTGATGGTAGGAGGTGTTGAAAACAATACCCAACTGATCTTCAGTAATATGGTCCTCAAATGGCATTTCCCAATCAGCAATTAACACAAGCACTCTATAATTTCTCGAGGAGTAGTCCATAATGCAATAAAACATGGCAGACTACAAAAGCAAGCGTATGCCACTTATGAGTGAAACCCAGTAAAAGCATTGTTTGTCTTGAAATTATCATACTCTGCCAAAATCATTTCATACCTTCATTTGTTGTGAAATAAATAGCAGAAAAGGGCAATATGCTTAATACTGAGATTATTAATTATTCTGCAGGGTGACAGATGATGCCACATGTGTGAAATTAAACATGGAAATGATTTAGATCTCACAAAATTCATAGGGAAACCGCCATCGTACTTCCAACATGAAAGTGCATAGAAAAAATCGATTATGCCATACTTATAGTGCACTTGCTGCAAGTATGGAAAACTTCATTAAATGCTCGCTCAACAAAGCTAGAGTAAAACCATTCAAGTGAGAGGTTGATGGTAGGGTGAGTGTGTCAACTATTTAAATATTTTTCCTTTCCTCATTGATAATGCTTGCAAGTTGAGGAAATTTTTCTAACTTGAAATTTGGAGATGCAGAATCCACTACCAGCTTATCACAACCCAAATTTGCTAGAACATGTGCCACTCTATTACCTTCTCTGAATATGTGAGAAATGCAGCATTCCTCAAATGAGTCTATTAATGACCATGCTTTCTTTAAAATGTAGGAAATTTTCCAGTTAAATGAACATCTGGAAATGCAAGCTTTCACTATTATAGAGGAATCTCCTTCAACATGCAACCTGTGAAATCTTTTTTTTTTTGCCAATGTCAGTCCATATAGTAAATAAAGAGATTCTGCTACATAATTAGTTCCAAAAGGAATGGAAGAGGACTTAGCTTCCAAAAGAAAGCCTAAATGATCTCTAATACAAATCCCAATTCCCGAATCACCAGGATTTCCCCTAGATGAACCATCAAAATTTAATTTGACAAAATTCTCACACTATTATATGCTTACAATGTTATATTACTTGGTGTTTACACAATGACATGATTGGATGCTTACGCATTAAATTAATGATTATATATAATTATATGCTTGTATTAATTTATTTTTTATGTGTTTATTTTTGTTTTTCAAAAAATTCATTGTATGTTATGGATACAACCAATTGGTAGTAGGAGGTTGTGGAATGCATATCCTATCATTAATGTTCCTAAGTTTAGATATGCAAATAATAACTTATAATTGTATAGACTCATATTATGGATAAAGGACATGCACGAAAGACAAACACATTTTATGACATCTTCACAAATTCATTACTTTAATCGACCCCATGATGATTTTCTTTGAGTGTAAATACTTTTATACAACTACACACATGGATCCTATCATAGTGTAAATATTTTCGTATAACCCCATGATGATTTTATTGAAAAGGAAACTCTTCTCATGAGATATGATCACCTTTGAAATATGGGGAAGAATAGGCTCTATAGGTGGAGTTAGAGGTTCCTAAGGTGCACACAATCTGGTTTGCATAATAGGTTCATTACCCTTTCTACCTTTGAGGTTGTTGGAGGAATAGGAGGTATAATTGGAGAATGAGAAATATATGGTGCATGAGAGGATTCAATTGTTATAAGTTACTTCCCCTTTCCTACTAATGAAATAGGTCCAGGTACAACAAGAACTAATAGGGAATGAAAAACCTAGGGGGGATATTTAGACAACATTGATGTTTTTCCTCTTTCTATTACAAGAACAATATAAGTAACAAAAGACATTACTTGTGGCTATGAAACATTTGGAGGAATGAAAGGTCTACCTAATTGAGCATGTTCATTCTTAGCCCCTAAAGAGGAAGTTATAAGGATGGAAAAATGTTATTTTGATTGAGTAGATAAAAGAGAAACAACCATGTGAAAGGATGAAAGGGGAAGTGTAAAAGAGGATGTTGAATAGTCCACTTTGAATTTACAGTATTTTTTGAATAATAAATATCAAGGATGTAAAGCTCCTAGAGTAGTAGGCCAAAAGTGATCCAAAGAAAATCCCTGATGAGACCCAAGTGTTTTATATCTAGAATGTTGGATAGTGTCCACAGTACCATCATAATAAAAACTTTAAATATTTTTGCATAATGCAAGTGACTACATTCATGGAAGCTAGCGATGGAATACCCAACTTCACTCTAAATAGATCAAATCTAGGGATGACAAAAAAATGTGGTTTCTATCAACTTGGGTCCAACTTGGACCATCAACATAATGGAACCCATAGTAGGAAAAGGGATACCATCATATATATATGAATGATCATAGGAGAAATGCCATATTTATCCTTATGGAAACAAAATTAATTTCCTTTGTTATGGCATTTATTTTTCTTGTAGGATCAATAAGAATACCATTAATGGTTTCCTCATTAGAATGAGTAGGAAAAGGTACAAAAATCTATATTGTGTATCATAGGATAGGCCACTAGATGAGAAATACATGATAGGAATATTGATGTCATATGCCTGAATTGGGTTGCATAAATCAGTCATAATTACCAATAATTTTAAATTTTCTTTAGAAGAAGTGGAAGCTAAAGTATTAGTTGTTATGAATTTTATAGAAAGTTATGGAAAGGGAGTTGCATATATCTGCAGTTGGTTATTTATCTTGGTGAACAAATTGGCAGTGCTTTGTTTTTTATCATTGATATTGATGTTATCTACATTGATGTGGTTTTTCTTACACCAAATGGAAAAGATGGATACATCACTTAGTATCATGTCTAGGAACACTTAGTATCATGTCTAGGAACACAATTTGCATCATACTAAGATGGCTAAGTTTGATTAGTTGGAAGTGGTTTGATTTTAAGAAGTGTAATTAGTTTATCTTTTAACAACTTTTGCATAATATTGTATAAAGTCATACAATTTTGTAAACAAAATATGCTTCTAAGGTGCTACATCTAAGGCCTCAAAATCTTTTGATACAATGATTACACTTATTTATTGATTAAAAGGTTTTTCATAGTTTCTAGAAGAATACACATAGCCATGGTTATCAAAGTGAGTTAATATGTATGATCCATCATATTGAATAAAAATCTATTGATAATCTTGGAAGATGATGTAGAGATGAGAAAAATTATTATACTTCATTGACAAAATTGTATCCCTAAGCATTGGCTAATTTTTTTTAATGAATGCTCATTATACAAGAAAATTTTGGAGCACATAGGGAACTTTTTAAAAAGAGTTTGATATCTAAAAATTAAAGCAATCTCTCAAGAGGTCCTTGATTACAATAAACGAGGTTAGTAAAGGTGCCCTATGGTCAAATGTTTTCTTACAAGTGTTGGAGAAATCAATTGATCAATGGTTCAAATATATAGATTGATTTTTCAAGTAGCATTGAGAAAAACTAATCGAAAATGGTATCTTTTAATGATTGTGATAATATTTCACTAACAAGGCATCCTAAAATTAGAGTAATTACATAATATTGTGAAAGAAAACACATGAATTCAACTTCAAGATTCACCTTAAGTTGTTATATTTCTTGAATTGAGGTACTTCAAAGCCTTGCGGGAGAGGTGTGTAGAGAATATGTAGTACTAATGGACTACATTTGTAATGTGTTGGATTAATGGTTGCAAATACATTTTGGATAGAGTAGCAACCTGAGTTTATAATTTTCCAACATTTTATGAAAGTGTATTTAGCATAAGATATGCAATGTGCATTTAAATAGTAGAATTTTGGATAGTAGAAGTTTGTGTGGATATAAACGTTGTTGTAAAGAAGGGTTGGGAGGTAAAGAGAGACTGAGAAGTAAAAAGGGAATGAGAATCACCAAAATTTCCTCCAGATAAAATAGAAGAAAGACTATAAGAACAACAAGTAAATAAATTACTAGAAGGCACAACTACGACGACCATATGGATAGTAGGTACTAGAATTGACATATATATCTACATGCTAGTAACATTATATTGTGAATCTTGTGGGTTTCTCAACATTGAATTATAGGAGAGTGCATTATTGTGTACAATGTGTGTCAAGCTTCAAAGAAACTCAAGTATCTTGTCATCAAATATTAATGTATTATAGATGTTATCCACAATAAGTGCACCTTGATTAAAATTATCATCAACTATGGAATTTTGAAAATTATGTAAATTCAAATCCAAATTTTGATTTTTCTCAAAAGAAACTTTTAGGGTGGCATCATGATCACTACCACCAATCGAAGAGATAGATGATGCAATTAGTGAAGTGGGATTAGTAGAAAAAAAATAATGAGGGGGGGAATTAGGAAAATGAGGAGGCATGCCAATTATAAATTGTTCACTTTTAAATCTTGGTCTAGTTTGGGTAGGTGATTTGAAAGGTCTTTGATTGTTGCATGATGTAGTTTTGAATACTTCTCCTTACTATGCATGCTACCTAAAGAAAGATATTAGGTTGTAAATATCATAAGAGACTTTACAACACTAAATATAACTACATTGGATAGAAAATAAATAAGATCTTCTTGGAAATGTTTATAGTTTATTGCAAAAAACAAAGTTCAATATTCAAAACATCAGATCTACCAAAATGCAGCGTAGAAAATTGATTCTAGCAAAGGAAAGAAATTTCCTTTAGGACCAAGAATCTATACTAACATTAAGATGAATAAGATATTATATTAATAATATGATCAAATCTATTTACAAATATTATAACTACAAATAAAATTAAATATTACAACCTCAATACAAATGCCCACTTATAAGAGATAGTGCAATTATTTCTCTAAACCAGTAATTATAACTTGACATCAATAGAAATGAAAAGTACAAATGTTGGAGATGATTCTATGAATTTTTTAGAGCCTTGTCCATGGACACCGAAGCATAGCACAAAAATATTATGGCACATTGTTATATTATACAAATGAAAACTGAAAATTCTAGAATACAATAGAATATATATCTACAGAGGAAACAACAATACCATAGGAACATTGTATATAGAAAATATACAATGATAGAAACATGGAGAAATATATTGAAATAGCCTAAACTATGATAATTAGATGAAATACAAAAAGAGAGTAATCATAGCCCAGATTTCTTACTCTTTCAATCCTAAATAACATACACATAGAAAAAGAAAGGAAAATGTTGAGTTGCTTGTTTAGGGGCTTGCCTTAGTCAAACCCAAGTTTTGGTGTTTCCACTTCCATAGATAACCAAGATTGATTTAAAGTGGGATGTAAGACCAATGATAAATACAACATATCAAAAACACTAGGATAAGACCAAGCAGATCTAATTGTTAGCATGAGAAAACTATACACTGTGAGAAGAGAGATTAAAATAGAATAGGATCACTTCAATAATAGAAAAGACCTCCAAAGTGGATTTTGAAGCTACAACAATCTTCTCTTAGGTGATCTCACCATGAACAAGTGACATGAAAGGAGCCAAGGGAGTTTTATTTTCTTCACAACCTAAAAGCTTCAAGAAAGTTGTAGATAGCCAAGACAAGAGTGAATGTTTGTGTGTGAGAGAGATTGAATGAAAAAAAAAAATTGTAAATAAAAAGTCATGGATTGTTTGCCAAAATGTGACTGTCACCCAAGGGTATTACATTTAAAATATTATCGGGAATATAACATTCCAATGACTACTTGAATCATGAATTTCTATGAGATATTAATGCATCATGCAAACATCTATTCATGGCACTGCCATCTAAGGAAAATTTCCAAAAACGTAGGATCATAAGGAATTTGTTAGCTATGAGGCATTTTGGTTTCGACATTTTATATTTAATTTTTTTTTATATTATGAGCTAAAGGGGAGGATATTGTGTAGTGCTAAATCATAGGGGTATACAGTTTCCTACACTATAGTAAATTATATGGTCAAGAAGAGGATTAATGACCTATAAACACTTTCATAAGTTGAATAGGATGTAGTGAAAAAATGGATTATGGAAAGGGAGAAAAAAAACTTCAGGTATGGTAAAGGAGAAAAGAATTTCACAATATTTCCTTTAGATAAATAACCAAATGAGCTATAAAATAAATCTTGTAGTCACCTAGAAGATAACAAAAATCATGTGATCTCTAATGGAATGCTAAAAATAAAAAAGAAAATGAAGTTAAGGCGCCTACAAAAATCTATGACCATAAAATGTTATGAGGATCAAAAGGGGAGAGCTTGCAACCATCTAGGGAATGTGTAGGATCTTCATAGAGGTTCACCATGAAAGATAATGTGTAAAAGGGTACCAAAAATATATAGATCTCCATGTGAACCAAAGAGGAGAGTGCCTATTCATTAAAAGATATGAAAAATCCTAAGAAGGGTTTACTAGAGAAAACACCCAAGTTTGTAGTAGTTCACCACTACAAAGACACATTTACAAATAAAAATAAAAGAGTGAATGGCTATTAAAGGACCATGCAAGGAATCTAAAGAAATTTAGAAAGAAAACTGGGGGCCTAATAGCATGTGAAATATGGAAACTAAATCCATAGGAGTGAAAATATTCCTCTACCAAAGAAAGAATATGTCCATGAAGGGTAGAAATGACATAAATTCATAACAAAGGTGTTGAAAATAATACCAATCCAAAGAGAGATAGAAAGAAGTTTTTAGGATCTAAAGTTTTATGGATGACATGATTGGATAGGCGTGGCCCTTTCCAAGTTGCCTTTTGGTTGGTGTTTTCTTGTTTTTCTCTCCTTTCAAGGTTTGATTACCCTCAGTTTTGTACTAGTTCTCTAATTTAATAAATTTTTGCCCCTTTGTTTCAAAAAAGAAAGAGGTTTTTTATGAAATAAAACTACATGTAGATGAATAATGCAGGGTATGGCTTAAAAATGAAGTCCCAAAAATATACATATGTCCTTTAACATATAAAAAATCAACCTATACAAATAGGGTAAGAATATTACAAATTGAAGGTATGAGAATGTCATAATGACTTGTAAAATATGTAAGGTAATCTAAGACCTAAATCTAGCACTTCAAAAAAGTTTCGTTTAGAAACTTAGTACATGGAGTTGGTTCATAGTAGAGACATTGAATGGAGAGATAAGTATACTCATTACTACATATAAGAGATATATGTTGTGATGCTTTGGTTGCAATGAAAAAATTAAACATGTTAGAAGAAATTTCATTGTGCTTGAAAACCAAAGGAAGATCCACAAAGGAAGAATCTACCAAACTAAGAGGATCCTATAAGGAAAATGATGCCTCAAGCTTGCAATAGAAAAAGGGTGGTGTTGATATGCCAGTGTGGGAGGGTATAGGAGGGTGATACCTCCTTGCGGTATCTAGGAGTCTCATCCCCTAAGTGGGGGATTTGAGGGTCGCACACCCCGATGGGGGTTTGGGGGCAATGCCCTTGAAAGCCACATTTTATGTATAATTTATCATTGTAAATATTGACTGTTTATCATTAGGTTATAGATCTAACCATACAGACTGTGTTGGCATTTTTTACTCTAGAAGGAAATCTTATTTTATGAGCTCAAAAAATTGTACTACAACTAGGTATTGTGATGTATTCTAATATCCTAATAGATGTTGAGTTGCCTCCAAATCTCCGGTTGGTGATACTCCCGTGAGAAGCTCTATCTACAAGTATATTGTAAATCTTGTTGAATTCTGAATAATATATTGGACAACTTTTAGAGTGTGGGGTTTTTCTCCCAAAAGGGTTTTCCCCATGTAAATCATTGTGTTGTGTTTTACATGTTATTTATGTTTATTTTTATTAATTTTTTGTAGTTGTTGTAAAGATGTGAATTTTTTTCATTTTACTCTCCTCTCAAAAATAGTGTAGAAGTTGTTATGCTTCCTTACTACTATTTTTTTTTTAAATTCTTGCCATTTCATTGGTATTATGTAAAAACTTTAATATAATGAATAGAAAATTGGTGAAGTTGAAGGTTCTTAATGAGCTTACTAGGGATCAAGTCTTGCTGAATGGAAGACTCCTCCAACATCATAAGGGATGAGGCCGAGATTGTGACATCATAAAAGATGAGGCCAAGATTGTACCCTAAAGAATTTGACGGAATAGATACCCCTCAGTCCTTGACTTTAGCTAAAGATGAATAATCTTCCATCAAAAATAAAAAATAAAAATTTCAAAAAAAAAATCATACATGAATATAGCTGACTATTCTTTATAATTTCCTTTAAAGGGATTCCATAGATTCCATGATCGTTTTTAATAATTATTGCTGAGAAAGTATAGTTTAGAAATTGTAGAAAACTGGTGGTTTCATAAGCTACGACTTACAAAGCTTTTACCAAAATTTAATAAAAATTGCAAAGCATACAAGAGATCTTGCACTGCCGCCATGCAGAAATTAAATTACCTAAACTACCCAAATTTGGAGGGAAACTTTCAGCCCCAGCCCCCAAGCAGTCCCAGTAACAGTATGAAAGAACACAGGCTCCAAGTTTACAGGAAGATATTTCATTCAATGATTACCCCTTTTTTCAGCCATGGAACCTCTATCTGCACAGATTTAGAAGCAGAAGCCATTTCCATGGGACACTGTCCTTTCTACTACTGCTGGTCATGATAATGTTGTGACCAATTAAGTAAAGAAGATTGAATTCAATTTTAGAAAGCAAAATTTGGGCACATTTGCCTAGAATCTTGATAAAAAATAGAACACATTCTCATAAATCTTGATCTGTTAAAACACTCTTTGAGCACATTGCAGTTTTTTCTCTGTAATAGTTAACATATGATGTATCCACAGACCTAATTTTAAATATACTTTGGCAAAATCTGTCTGTTTCTTTCTATTATTGACATACAAATATAAATTCATGTTCATTTCAATTATCACTGATCAATGACGACCAGGAGATTTGTGTTTTAAGACCACTCAAGAACCACAACAATCAATTTCCATCTTCAGGAAGAGTGAGATATGTATCAGAATCCTGAGCACCTTGACCTGATCCAGAAGCACCTTCTCTTGTCGTATTTGGATCACCATGATCAGAAGTATTGGGATCCAGAACCATGTTGCCCTGCACAGTAGTGCTGCTTGTGAGGCCATTGGAGAAATCGTGGATACTTCCAGAAGAGTTTAAACCACCACCCATCTCTGAACCAAGGGGCATATTGAACTGGATATTGGGATTATATACAGAAGAAGGAGAAGCATGAAAGAAAAATTGCTGCTGTTGTTGAGGAATGCCATGCATTGGCTGCAGGTTAGAAGGATGTGTGATGTCCTTCCCTAAGATAGACTGGTTCACTATCTGTTGTTGCTGCAGATGATTTTGAGGTTGGACATACTGTAATTGGCCATGTTGCAGCATTGGACTTGTTCTCCCCTGAAACACCCAATCCTTACATTTTAAATCACTGATGTGGGTTTATTGAAAACATAAGAATTCAATGTTAAAATCTAGCTAAATCCAAATACAGAGCCTTACGTTTCAAATCGCTAATGTGGGTCTATTAAAAACATAAGAATTCAATGTTATAATCTTGCTAAAACCCGCCTGCAACCCTCTTTACAGACAAGGAATTTTACATGGCATGTTTCCCAAAGTCCAGATGAAATTACTAGTAAAACCCTAAAACCCTAAACTGTAAACCAGAAAATGGGTGTTTCAATTCGTTGGTGGGCATTCTTTGGCCATCCAAATACAAGGTATAATTCATGAAAACATCAGGGAAAAACAATGCATGATATAATGCTTCTAAACAATAGTTTTATAAGCATGCATAGACTAAAATGATGAATTTAAGTACCGGAAGAGTCGGACAAACTGGTTGAGACTGTGCATCTGCAATTGCCGCCAAATACAGGAGATTATTCTGCAATCTTGCTTGATACCTGCATCACACACATTTCCATAAATTCCACTTGTAGATGCCAAAAAAACACAAAAAGAAGCAAACCCACTTGCAGATATATTATAAAGAACTAAAAGAACAACAAAAATTGTTCCACATATACTGAACAAGTTCCAGAAATCCTGCAAGAAAAAGGGCATACGTGGCGCATTCTTGTAGCCTGCCCAGGCTCTGATTGTCCAAAATCGCCACTATCAGCTTTCTGTTTTCTTCCAGATACTGAAACACCTCAAACACCCAGAAAAATCAGGAATGCAAAAATTTACAGAAAGAACAGTACCAGATGAATAGACTGCATGCATGCACTGTATTGTGTTCTTGAGGGGAAAATTTATGATCCCCTATTGTTGCTTTACCTTCTGAATTAGCTCAGTTGTGACAGTGGCGCCTGATGAATATGGATAGTTGCTCATCATATCTCCCTGATAGTTATGATCAGGCTGGTTGTTCATCATGGGCAGCAGGAATAGCTCACTTCCCTTCTCTCACCTCTTCTTAAGGCTAGGAAATACAAGACAGAGAAATGACAAATGGGTATTGCATGACATAGGATTGGCTGCGGAATATTCTATAATTTGAATTTAGAAGAAAATACAATATTCTTTAATAAAAAAATATATGAAAATTGCAAGAGACACAATATCAAATAGGGTGAAAGTGGAATAAGGTAAATATGAGGGTGACACAATATCAAATAGGGTGAAAGTGGAATAAGGTAAATATGAGGTAAGGGACCTTCTATTTAAAATGGTCATTTTTTTTTGGTAATGAAGAGGAATAGTAGGTAGTCCAATGACTTGGAGTTTAGCTTTTTGACGAGGTGAAATCTTTTCATAGTTTTTTGATATGATCAATCGAATCCAAACAAGATGATCACTCGAATCCAAACAAGATGATCACTCGAATAACACAGGGTGAAGAGAATCAATCCAAAAGTTGAATAACAAAATTAAATCTTGTCATTAATACTTTTCAAACAATAATCATGGGATGTGAAAATCTAATATTTAAAAAAAATTACAAATCTTACAACAATGTTTAATGTTCAAGATTTAGGGTTACGATTAAGGTGCATTAATTATGGGATGTGTCTATGTACATCAATATAGTTTAGCATTCAATTAGGTTTAGGGTTAAGATTTTGTTTGTGTTCAGGTTTAATAAGGGTTGGGATTCAATTTCTATTAGGTTTTTGTAAGGGTTTTGGGTGAATTTGGGTTTTGGTTCAATGTTAGTGTTAGATTTCAATTAAATTTAGGATTGAAGTTCAATTTGGTTTGGTGTTAGCATCACGATTAAAATATCAACCGTAGTTTAAAAAGGATTAGGGTTCAATTTGTTTTAATGTTCAATTGGGTTTATGATTAGATTTGGGGTTAAGGTTAGGGTTAGGTTTCACTTGGGTTTAGTGTAAGTTTTGATTTGTCTACTTTTGGATAAGAAATTCAATAGAGAATTTAAGTTCTATGAGAATATTGGTGGAATGATGTTTTTTTTTCTTTGGATTAGTTAATATAAATGTGATGATTAATGTGCAGGGAAAACTTTAAGAAAACCCTCCCTTGGACAAGGTGTAAAAACCTAGCGAAAGTTGTATAATTCTGAAGAAAATTTTAATTTTATTGGTGAATTTTTGCGGTTTACGGAGAAAAATAATAATCTCCATTGGCGAATTAGCCGTGATCGCTCAAAATTTGTGAAAAATCCTGGCGAATTGTACTATTTTTAAAACCCAAAAAATAATTGCATGGGCGAATTGTAATGTTTTTAAAACCAGAAAAATATTTGCATTTGCGATTTCAAGCTATTTTCAAATCATAAAAATAAAATATTGGCGATTTCAAGCTATTTTCAAACCATTAAAAAAAAATATTGGCGATTTCAAGCTATTTTCAAACCATAAAAATAAAATATTGGCGATTTCAAGCTATTTTCAAACCATAAAAAAAACATATTGGCGATTTCAAGATATTAACTTTAAGTAATTAAAACACATGGCACACAGTCGTCAACTCTCTGCCTGGAAGACTGTCCATTAGAAAATCTCGCGACCTAGCGACAAGCCCTTACGACTCTCTCTGTCTCCAACTCGCAAGCCAAAAATGGTAAGCCTTCATAACCTCAAGATCTAGCGACTGAGGGAAACTAAAGTGGCACTCGCCAATTCTCGACCACAAATGTTAAGTCCTCGTCACCGCAGCGACTTGGAGATAGTGGTAACTTTAACCCTTGTCGTGTACTTGCCAACATAAAACTATTTATCTCTTAACCGCTAGCACTTCACTCGCAAGCTCGCAGCTTGATCAGGTCTTTAGACATTTAACTTCGCGAGCTGGCGATAACCATTAAACCTAACCACAAACTGTCTAGTCGCTAGCTTGTGACCTAAAAATGCTAACATTAAACAAACAAGAGAGCTAGCGACAACTGTATGAAATGAGTTACTCGCTAACTCTCGCAGCTATAATGTATGACATCAGACCAACTTGAGACCTCGCGACCAAAGCAATTTCACTAACAATCTTCAGCTCGGTAACATAAAATGCTAACACCCAAAAAGCTAGAGACCTCGCGATGTAAACCCAAACCAACTTGTCGCCAGCTCGCAACTTGATCACATCTTCAGACATTTTACCTCGCGAGCTGACGATAACCATAAAACTTAACCACAAACTATCTGGTCGCTAGCTCGCAACCTAAAATTTTTAAGGCTTGGATGCTGACTCGTTCCTGAGGGACTAGTTTGAAGGTTTCTCTTGAGTCAAGGTTGATTAGACAAGTGAGGATGACAGTTTCAGAGGCATAAAAGAATTTGATAGCTTCTGAGTTAGAGATGGGAGATCACAGATTTCTCTGAGAAATAAGAGCTTAGGTTGCTTGTTGTCAGGGATTCTGAAGCAGAATTTGTCCAATCAAGGAGGAATAAAATTAGAACAAAATCGTTCACAATAGATGAGCCTTAGCAGGATGCAGTTGATTTGATGGGCATGACTTCTAGAATCTACAGTCATGTTGAAAAATACCAAAATGATGATTTTTCACGTGAATGAGCATCACCAAATGAAGTGTGAAAATATTATAAATACAATAGAGTGGTGACTTAATTGGTAGAAGAGAAACTTAGAAAAGAAACCTTTTTCATTTTCTGAGAGTGGTTTTTTCCTCAGAAAAGAAGATAATGTTTGAGCAGGATCGTGCATGGAGTTGTTGTGTGCTCTGTGATACCGGATGGGTGTTTTTTTGTTTTCTTCTATGTGAGTTTGTTTATTGTCAAAGGGGTTGTGAAAGTGAGAAGGATTGCCAGAGGAGGTGTGAAAGCCTTTTCTTGTCAAGAAGGGCCAAGCATGGCACATCCTCTGCTTTTACTTTGCCATAGGATGGCAAGGGGTTTGAAGAAGGAGCCCGCAGAGGAATGAAAGAAGGATTTGTTTGGGTGGGGAGTGGCAGCTAGTCATCTTTGTGATGACATGGAAGTTGCGACCCCTCCCCAACAGATTACATTTACCCTAAAGCTCTTGTTTCCACTTTCCCTGATCGTGGGCATGAAGGCTCAAGTTCCTCTTTCCATTTTCTCTATTCCTAGGCATGAAGGCTTCCTCCTCAATTTGGAAACGATCTATTGGACTTGGACAGAACGTAACATCTGACATTCCATCTGAAATGAAGGCATCGGGGTGATAATGGCATGGCTCAAGCAATTTTGTAAGTTGTATAGTCATTGGGGTTCCTTTTCTGGTTCCAGTAGTGATTCTAGACTCTAGGTGAAGGGAGCAAGTTGTATACTGTATAGTCATTTACAGAGCAAATGAAAAGCATTTAGTGTCAAGCTTTGTCTATATATAAATTTATTTTGTGTATAATTTTATCTCTTTCAAATGATCAGAATCATGAGATTTAATGTTTTTCATTTGTTGCATTGTTATGGTGTATGTAATTTTTCATTTAATGCTTCCTAATCCTATTATGCCCAGGAATGCAAAATTTTTGTTAGTCTGGAATCATATTAAATAATTAAGGATTCACCTCATTGTAATTGGTGGGCGAATTATAGAGTCATAGACAGTCATAGAACACCTCCATATATATTACATAAACATCAATAGCATATAAAATCATAAGAATATTAAGAATGAAAGTATTAAACACCGCAATAGATTATTAGATAGGAATACAATTATACAACATAATTAGTAAAACATCAAGACAACAAACCAGTGCCTTATCCTAGGGCATAGAGTCACTTACAATTCAAGACAACCTGATAATAAACTTCAATAAGATTCATTTGCAGATAAATAGGAATGAAATTATGAATAATGCCATTACATACAGTTACACAACCCAGATTCATATGTAAATTGAAAAACCCTTGACCATTCAATTCATAGTGAAAACATAAATTCAACACAAAGACAATTATGCGAAGATCGCATTGCTCAAACTGCAAATGATATTGATATTATATTCATAATGATATCAGAAAGTAAATTCACAATGCGATTCAACTATGCACTTATCAAATTCTTGAGCAGTTGAGCTATTATAACTATATTAATATAAGATTTTTCAAGTTCCACATCTTTGATCAATAAAAGTGGCAACCTCAACCTGAGGATTCAACAAGCTTAGGATTACTGTGAGGAATCTTGGGTAGCAACCTCAACCTGAGATTTCTTCTTTGGCTTTAGCATGGCTTGCCACCTGTCCACCTCTTTGTCTGTTGGCCAATTGAATGCCTTTACCTCTTCCAACTTTGCAATTGAATCTGCCCATCTGGCATCTGTAACTGCCCTGGACTCAACAATAAACTTTTCATGGTCAACCTCAACCTTGAGCAGTGAATCAAGCAAACCGTTAAGGAAATCAACATCAACCTATTCATTTACATGCTTGATTATTTCTTCTTGCTCCAGAATCAAATCAAATTCGCTGGTCCAATCAGAAACTGATTTCAAATCTCCATTACTACCATAAATTGAAGGCACCAATTTATTATAACCTTCCCCAAATGTCTGCAATTTTTCATTTACAAGAACATCCTTGCCTGTGAAAAATGCATAAGCTGCATTCATTACCTCCACCATGTCTTTAGTGTCACTGATCTTGGGAGGGAACTCGTCACTATACATCATTGCAGTATCTAGCTTATCCATTAATCTGCTTCTTCCTGACCAAACATTGAACAAAAGTCCAAGAAAAGCGACAACCTCAGAGGATGTTTTGCTTGCCTCTTTCAAAGAAATGTGCATATCATGCACAACCATCAATTTGTCTTTCAATACACTAATCCTATGTTTCAGAATTCCTGACACAACAGAGATAGCCTTGACATTTTGTTCCTTTTCAAGCTTTTCAATTTTCCCTACGTATTCCTCCATTTTTGTTGTCACATCAGCTGGTATTTCTTGTACTTGTTCTGTAATCTGTATTGGAGGGGGCTCATTTGCAATTTTTTCTTTCAACTCCACTAACTCTTCCTCCAGAGCGCCCTTCTTCATCAGCGTCTCTTCATATTTTTTAGACAATGCAATCAATTGGGTATATGTTTCTGTGTATCTTCTTGACAAATCCTCTGTTTGATAAATTCATGAAAGAAACTTGAGTAAAAAATGAGGCAATCTCTATGTCAGTTGTGTTCTGCAAGTTCCAAATCATTCTATCAACTTTCTTTTCTACTTGGATATTTAGAAGGTGGGGCTTTTGAGTGGAAGGGGCCAAAGAACAAGCAGCAAGTGTCTTTGACTTAGGATTAAATCTCAATCCTCTTATTACATCTCCAATTTCAAATTCAGTTCTAAACATTGGGTCCTCTTGCTTCCTAATCTGATCAATAATAAAAATAGACTGGATATCCTAGTCAGGCATCATAATCATACCAGTACTCTTTATCAATTGTCTTGCCTGTTCCAAAGATATTTCCTCCCTGTCAGGATCATATTCCTACAGTGCCTTGATGATATCCTCTTTCTTTTCTTCATTTGCTTCCTCTATGATCAAATTTTGTTTTAATTGATTTTTGTTTCAACCTTGTCAAAAAACTTTTAAATTCATTTGACTTAATAAAGTCATCATCTTTCATGAACTCATTTGACAACATCACACGCTCATTAAAGCCTTGAGCAAGGGCTTCATTTGTTTCTCCCTGTTCTTCATTCTCCCCTGCTTCTCTAAGATGTGTCCTTATTTGATGAAAGTAGTGTCCTTGTTCTGTAACAATTGCTCTAGTAGGGTCTCTCCTCATAGGGTCTCTCCTCACAATTGTACCGACCTCAGTGGTTTTTTGTTTCTTTGCAGCTGGCACTCAGGTAGATTGAACTTCATCCCCACTCTCTACATCATCAGCAGACACACTAAGTGGCCTCTTGCCATGTGAAGAATGTCCATCTTGGGGGTCTTGCTGCTGAGCAATCACTTTTGGAATTTGAGGCATTTATTCCATCAGAGTTTCATATAAACTCAGCATTTTGTTAATCCTCTCCAGGTACGGGCTATCAGGGCAAAAACCTGAGAAACTAGGGTCAGCAGCCAACAATTCTGCTTCAACTCTCATCAAATTTTTCCATTTTCTTCTCCTTTCTTGTACTTCATCTTTTCTCAGCAAATTTCTAACCACGTCTTCATCATCCAATGGTTCATGGTCCTTTATTGTGGCCCAAGGTGTCATTTTTGGCATTGCAACTTTAATAAATTGTTCCAGATCACAGAATCTAGACACAACATTAACCAACCTATACTGTTTAAGGAAATTGTTTACTTCATCAAAGGAACTCCTACCAATGGTAAAATCAGATGCAACCCAAAGCCTAGGAAGAAAAGTACCGTTCCTGTGTTTATCAAGGTATTCTTTTTCAACTAGGGTCAATTGCTAGATAAACTCCATAAAAGCAATCCTAATTGGAACAAATTTTGGTAAAATATGGGGAGGCTGAGGACACCCATAGACTCTCATCATAGTAAAGTTATCAAAAAAATAAAAGTCCCCCCAATTATGTGAAATAGGCCAGTTTGGAACATACTGGTAAGGTCTCAAAACTCTCCTAACATTAATTGACAATCGTTCCCTATTTATTCCTAGCATTTCCATAATTGGCGAAACAATCCAATTTTCAAAGAAAAGGAAAGAAGAATGGGGAGAACTATTGTCCCAAACCTGGGTCCATCTTTGTATTGGCACTAAGACACCAAATTCTTCTTTGAAAAGCTCCAATTCTTTATCCACAAACTCAACATTATAGAACAAGATTAAATGCATCAGCAATGAATAATGCTTGAATGTAGGGCTAGGTGCACCACTCTAAATTTCAACTAGAGCATTATGAATGTGTTCAACCACATAGCCCACATAATCATAATCTTTGTTAACATCTGGGTGTTGAATGTCCATGGCCATCATCAGTAATTCAGCTAACACTGTTGAATCTCCATCAAAACTCAACACTCTGCATAATCCATAGATTGTATAATGCATATAATGGTGGAAAGGTGTGATGTCAAATGGTGGTGCGATACTCTCTGAAATTATAACCGGCTTCTTATTCACCCTAGGCATGTATCTAGGCATTGCATGCTTCTTGATAACACCTTTGTATTTGTCATAATCCTCTGCAATCCGCTCCAAATCTATATATGTACATGTAGCACTAGTAATCTGGAAAGCTTCAACAAAGCTAGCTCTGTTAATTGAAACTAGGGCAGACTGGTTCTTTCTTCTAATTACCCTAGATACTGGGCAATAGCGTTTTCCCAACTCTTTGATCAAATCCACATCAACTTACACATCTGGCACAATTAACTTTGCCATATTTAAATCCCAAGGGTTTGACATCGGGACACCCTTAACCCTATTTTTCTAGAAATAATGAAACAGAGCAGAACCAGTCATATTAAGCATGGTAGGGTTTCTGCATTGGCTCCATAAATCTCTCCATGCCAAATGATTTGTATTCAAAGCAACAGAAGTTCCTAACATCAAATCTACAAATTCATCTTTGTATTTCTTAACCATCGTTTCCTCAATGGCACTAGCACTGGCCTTGGAACCTCCAGGTCCACCTGATCCACTTGTTGTGGCATTGGGCTTGGGCTTAAGCTTGGGCTTGGAACCTCCAGCACCACTCGTCGCCTGGCTCATTTTAGCTGCAGGAGAAAAACTTAACCAATTTTCTGAAATTTTCTCACACCCAACACTCTGAATTCTCCAACGTTGTTGCAAAGCTCAATTCACTAGATTACCTCGAAGATAGAATGCATTAATGCAATTATACAAAACCTCGGCTCGATCATGCAATTTATGGTATTTAGGATTTGAATTTTGGGCGTCATCACTTCTCTCAAGTCTCAAGTCTCATGAATTGCCACACTTGCATGAACTAGCTAGTAGCTACTGTGGCATAATGACATTAATTCAAACTTCAAACTGAAGTACTCGAGTGAAATTTGAATTCATGCCCTTCTATTTGATTGGTGATTGGCATTCAAAACTTTTACAGAACCCGACAAACAAGTCCACGTGTTAGCGAGTTAGCGACAATGCTACCAAATCCTCTTAATCACAAGCTCGCAACCCCTTTTACGAATCCTCAAATAATCTCGCGAGTGAGCGACAGTCGTTGATCTAACAAAACAACTTATTTCATCGCAAGCTCGCAACTAGAAACTTAACTTGACTTAAACCCTTGCGATCCCGCGACAACAAGACACTTAACCACCTTCGCATGCTCGCAACACTTTTTGACTTAAGACTTACAAACCCACGAGCATGCGATGACCACAAAATCAGACCAAAACTTACATGTCACCAGATCGCAACTTAAAATGCTAAACAACTTCAAAACCTGTGAGCAAGCGACTTAACCGCATCGCATGATCGCAAATTAAAATGACTTAACCGCAAACACCTCGCGACATTCGATAACATAAAATCACACCCAGTCACAACCTCGCAGCATAAAATGTTATTTGAGCACCGTCACTTCTCTCAAGTGACCAAGTCTCATTAACTGCCACACTTGCATGAACTAGCTAGTGTGGCATTAATTCAATTAAACTGATAGAATGCATTAATGCAATTGTACAAATGTCAAAATCACAGCTCGATCGTGTCAAAACTTTTACAAAACCTAATAAACAAGTCCATGTGTCAATCCCCATCTTTAATCGCACACTCTCAACCAGTTATAACAATCAGGAAAGGAATCGGCAAGTTAGCGACAATGATACCAAATCTGCTTAATCGCAAGCTCGCAACCCCTTTTACGAATCCTCATAGAATCTCGCGAGTGAGCGACAATCGTTGATCTAACAAAATAACTTATTTCATCGCAAGCTCGCAACTCGAAACTTAACTTGACTTAAACCCTTGCAATCCCGTGATAACAAGGCACTTAACCGCCATCGCATGCTCGCAACACTTTTTGACTTAAGACTTACAAACCCGCGAGCATGCGATGACCACAAAATCAGACCAAAACTTACCTGTCGCCAAATCGCAATTTAAAATGCTAAACAACTTCAAAACCTGCAAGCAAGCAGCAAAACCAACTAAGCTGCGATACCAACTACATCGCATGATCGCAAATTAAAATGACTTAACCATGAACACCTCGCAACCGTGCAACAACATAAAATCACACCTAGTCGCAACCTCACAACATAAAATGGTCAAGTGCAAAACATCTTGCGAGCTAGCGACAACTAAAATCTCCTAGTAGTCGCAAGCTCGCAACTTAAACTGACTTGATGATAAAGGACCTGCGAGCTAGCGATAACCATTAAACATGTCTGACCAACCATTCGACCACTCTTGATGTTGACATGGACAAATAAATAGAGGACAAATTAGATTTTCAACGCACGACAACTTCAGTTTACTAGCCAACTAAGACAAAAAACAAACACAAAACCATAATCGCCATGAACATCATTTTAAGCATTTAATGTAGAACAGTAGAAAGGTAACAAAGGTTCTAGCAGTAACAGTTATGCAATATGAATAATTTTATGGATCTTGTGACACAAATTTGTTGCATTTCATGTTCAAAATGTTACATAATGTGGAACCAAATACCAATTTACTAATAATTCAATTGTTTAGTAATAATTCAAATTAACAATTAAAAATATGATATAAGTATCCGTTCTACTTCTGATTGACAAATTCAAGGAATACAATATCAAAAATCATCAATGACAACTATAGTATTGCAATTTTGCAAATTGAAATTGTAATATGACTCAAGAATTGTAGTATAATTATAAATACCTATAAACTGACTGCTAATTCACTTCAGTGATTCAGTCCAACTGTCTGAGGCTTCTATACCCCAAATGGACTCCAGATCCAGAAATTGACTAGTACTAACATGTTCATCTTCATTTTGAGTTGGGTATTCAAAAATGTCTTCGTCTTCATGCTGACTCTGAGTCTGCGATCCATCATATTCATTTGTCTTAGCACTAGCACTAGCAGTAGCACCACCAGCTTTTAAAGTGTTGCACACCCCTCGTCTATCACGCATGGAATTCCAGATTGCTAGTGCCCTATCATATGGAAAATCTCTAACATTATACTAGGTTACAAACAACCTCAAGCAAGTTTCCAAATTCTTGTCTAATTTGTTTCTGATCTTTGATTTCAAAAGCCCTAATGCACTGAAAACTCTCTCATCTTCCACCGACCCCAATATCATTGTTTGACATAAATCAACAAGTTTCAAATATTCTGGTATTGCAATACACAATGCTTCACTTTGATCTATCCTTTTCCAAAGCCTTGTGATTGATCCAGGTTCAAATGGATTCTCCAAGTTAACCAACTGTTGTTTCATAACCAATGCAAACTGTTTACATTATTTTCTAAGATGATCTGAATTTAAAATTCCATCTATTGGCTATCCATTGCAATATGCATCTTTTGAAAATGTCAATATCAATTCGTCTAGTTTTTTATGATACATCTTTACGTCATTTGGATTATCTCCAATTGAATGCCAAAATTGAGGATACACACAACCCATGGCTTCAAGTATTTCTTCTCGAGGGAATCTTTCTCGAATATCAGTTGAAAGTTCATATGCAATAGACTTCAAATTATCACTAATAGATTTAACAATCCTGTCAAAATCTTCCTTTTTAACTGGTAGTGCTCTACCGCGCTTGCCCATCTTAGATTGGTGCATTGGTATCTGAAATCCTTTTACAAAGACACATAACTCATTTTTTGTATTGAAATGTAAAAAATTTTCAGCATGATTCAAATCTGTAATTATCTGCCACCTAAAAAAATTTGGGCTTTGCCCTGTTAGATCTGAATATAGACCATCCAGGCTCAAGCATGTCATTTTACATAGAGTGCTATACTCATTGACATACATAGTTCTATCTTGGGCTTTCTTAAAAAGTTTGTTCATTGAATCCAGCATGGGGAGAAGACTAGCTAAAGTTAACAGAGTCTCTATATCACTTAACTTATGTAGGAGATCAGGAGCTTTGTCTACTGTGAGGCGTTGCTCATACATTAGTCCGATCAACGATTGATATTCTATTAGAACTCGTTTGGCTGGTCCATGCAAGGAGATCCATCTAGTCTCAACATCCCTGAGAAGCTTGTTTCCTCCTGTTACTCCCTCAGCAAAAATCTGAAATTCTGCAAAATGTTTAGGACTTCGGCAAAAGTATGAGTGGAGCTCGTGGACCAGATCTTCAACTTTTGACACTATAGGGAAATTGCTTACAATTCTATATGCTAAATTTATTCGATGGGCCATATAGTGAATGCCAACCATGTATGATGCAATACTAGTTTGTAATCTTGCACAAAGGCCGGTCCTTTGACCTTGCATTACTGCAGCTCCATCAGCTCCAACACACACCAACTTCTTGGCAATTGTCAAGTCATCCATACCAGCAATTTCATTCAAAGCTTTCTTAACTTCCACATATAAATTTTCTATTGTTGAATCGCCCCTCATTTTATGAACACAGAGTAGATGAGCTCGGTGGACGTGTTCTTTTACGGTATACACATGCATACAAACCCAAGCAGTGTTATCTATCGCAGTAACTTCATCTATGGATAATGAAATGAAATTTGACTCTTTTACACTCTCTTGTAAATTTTCCTTTTCCACCTCAGCAAGACAGTTTGCCATTTCCCATCCAGCGTTTATTGACCAATGTGACATAGGATAGTGAGGAACATTCAAAAAAGATAATAAATTAGTAAATTCTGGGAAATCTTTCATAGGACGCCCTCTCAACATAATATGAAAAACAACACTCATCTGAACAGTCTTTGCTAGGTTTGCATCTTTTGCTGCATGTTCAAGCCCAACCTTGATTGTATTTCCAAATCCACTATTACGAATCAGTGTTATTTTGTGGTTATGCTCTTCATATTCTGCGACATACTTATCATGAAGGCATTCTTCCTTTGATTTCCATCTTACTACTCGTGTTTCCTTTTCGCCTATGATCTATTTTTCATAAACCTTACCAGTATGCTTTTCTATGGTGTCAAGCTTTAGCTGCATCTTCTTCTCTCTTTTAGTTTTCCAGCTACAAATCTTACACTTGCATTCTGTTGGTTGTTCATCATTGTTTGAGACCAGTTCAATGAATGGGTACTTTGCTACCCAATAAATCTTAAAACTCCTTGTCATCTCCCACTCTTGCCCCAGTTTTACTTTCCTTTTTCTTTTCTTCCTACCAACATCATCTTCAGTACTAGCATTTGCATTCGCCAATGGTATCTCATTGTGTGTATCCCTTAGAACATCTTCTGCCGTGTCGGTATTGTCATCCTCATTTGATGCATTTAACTCAATGACAATCCCACCTTGTGGTACTAGTGGTGGTGAGCTACTGTGAATGGATTCTGCAACTGTAGAGGTTGATGGACCAGAAACTTTGCCAATTCCAAAAAAAGACTTTATGGTACTATCTTTAAGTTTAAGTTTTGGGCGTTTTGATGGCCTCCCAATCCCTTCAGTTTCACTGCCCTGAGGAGTCTTACCCTTGTTTGACATCCCAATACCTACACCACCATGAGGAGTCTCACCCATGTCTGACTGTGACATCTTGAGTCTTGACCTCTCACTATGAATTAAAAGTTAAAACTAATACTATCAAGTATGAAGAAATGATTACTCACCTTTATGCCTTCTCAATTCTTTGAATCAGGAATCAGGAATGAATGCCTGGGCTTGTGTTGCAGGATTGTAACTCTGGCCCTCCGCCCTACAATGAACTTCGACTTTCCAACTCAATTTGTGGAATGAGAATCGAGACTCGAGACTCCAAGAGCTCCCAATTTACTAATCAGACATGAACAAATTGTAAGAAAGAGTGTAAGAAATAGTGTATTTATAGAAATCCATGATTGCATTTTTGGCGAATTACGCGAGGCCCAGGCGTCGCAATTGCCAATAAACATTTAATTTAATTGCATTTTTGGTGAATTGTGCGGGCGTGCAATGAACATTTAATTTAAGCGGGGTGAAATGCGTCCTCGAATGCTTATAATGTTTTATTTGATATTGGCGAATTTGGCCAACGCATGCAATGAACATGTAATTTACCATTGGCGAATTAGGTCCTGGGTACGTGGTCATTTTACTATTGCTGGTGAATAATGAAGGTGATCTAATACCCGTGTTTGAGTGATTCCAGGCGAATATTACGGGCATGCACGTCAACGGTGTGTGGTCAATGGTGAAGCCAGATTCTACAGTGCACCGTTAACCCCAAAATTCTGGGCGATTTGACCATAATTTTGCCCCCGACTATTCGCACGGAATTCACCAATTGGTGAAGATTCACCACTAAAAAACTCTCTGCTAATGTGTTCTTGTTGTTCTTATCGTAGACTTGCGACTTCCAAGAGTAAGTCAAACCCTAAGGGGGGAGGATGTAATGCCGCTCCCTCGGTCAGACTCTGTTTAACTTAGCTTGACTCCGGTTGAATCCTTCTGTGGTTTTATGACTGGATGATACTCTCTAATGTAATGATTTTTATCATGATTCTAGGATATGATGTTGGTTAAGCATTTTATCTCTATGGATGTTTAGATGCTAGATAATATGATTAAGTACTGACTTTAGACTGACATATCGACTTTATGTATATATCTTGTGTTTGTTTTCTTGTATGGGTTCGAGACTGCATGGGGTGCAAGGGGATGATCTTCTGTTACCCACTTCGGAGGGACACAGAATGTCACAACTCTCCTCCACCGATGTGCATGTATATGTTGAAGTAATGTATGTGTGCTTACTCAGTGATGCAGCTGTAGGTACCGAGCATTGACTCCACTTGAATCTTTAGGTCTGAGCGTGCTCTCCAACCCAATGGTAAAGTGGAAACTGGAGATATCAGTTAGACCCTAGTTATAACCATGGTTCTTATAGAATGAGTTTCCTGTCAGGTATTTGTGTGGTCGTAGTTAGTTTGGTATTGTTGGTCATGTCCTTGTGTTCTCATGTTATGTTAGTTGCAGTTTGTCATCTTAGAGTTGGTTAATGTTTGATTAAATATTATTGCAAGAAGATTAATTTTATACTCAAATAGTACTTGAGTTTTCTTAATTAATTATTTAATTAATGAAATGCAAATTATGCTAGATTAAAATTAAATTAATTAAATTAAAACATTTAATTTGGTATTTTATTGTGGTCAAAGGAATTTAATTTTTGAAAAGTAATTATTTGGTATATTTGGCACTCATTAAATAATCTATTTTACCCTTTTTGTAAAACAAAAGTATATATATATAATAATATAAGTTTAATATTTAATTGTTTTCATTTTTATATTGTGTGTGGGGAGTTGTGAATAATTAATATCTTGGTTTATGGAAAAAAAAAAAAACTCTCGCATGCATTGGAAGTTACTTCTGAGAAATTATTTGATACAACTTTTTGAAGGGAAATGGACACAAGCTCTTCCAATGAAGAAAATTGGGGAAAGCTCTATGCATGAATTTTTTTGGTTCTTGGGGAAAACAAGGGGTTTGATTGAATTTTTGCTAAGAAATCAGAGATGGGGGTTTGAATGATTTTATCATAGCTTCTGGAATTTTGTGTCAAGCTCTCTGGATTCGGTAGCCAAGGAACATCTGGTAAATTGTTGCTTCTACTTCTACACACTTCTTCCCTGCTTCTACACACTTCTTCCTGGGCAACGTTTTTGAGGTAGGGATTTCAGATCCACACCTTGCATGTAAAAATATTTTCTTGTTTCAATAAAGGAAATTGTTTGTGATTGATTTGAAAATAGATAGCTTTTTGTGAATGGGGGAAAATTTGAGTTATTGAAATCTAATTATGAAACATCGATAAATCATTGTAAATTGAGACCTCTGAATGTGGGCTTTTTGGTTGTGGGAGTTTATCTGAGAACTAGATTAAATTTATCTTATATTGTGAGATCTGGAAATAACTTGGGGGTTTGAATATAAGATTATTATCAATTGTGTATTTTCAATTCTTATTGTTTAATAAAATTTAATATTCCTTCTTGTAGAATTTCTCTTGAAATCCCTGTATGTTATGTTTTCATTTGTTTATGTGTGTGTGTGTGTGTAGGTATATATCTAGATATGTAGATTTTTTTTTTTAAAGGTAAGTGTTATTAGCTGTGGGGATAGCACCCTATATTAATAAAAGAAAATATAAATACATAGTTATGCTATCACATATCCAATACAAAAATCTCTTCAACTAAGGAGAGAGCATAGCTACAATTAGAACCCAACTACAAAAAACCTTGGCAAATACACCCTAACCTGCCCCAACACTAGTATCCTATTCCCTAATTTTGTCTAATAAAGTGAAGTATATCCACCACTGCATCCCTTATGCTAAGGAGATTGTCAATTGACCCCTTCAAAAGCCACCAATCATCCGAATCAAGGAGCCTCTTGAAATTGTTGAGGTTGCCACTTAACACACCTGCCTTGAAAGTGCACCAAGCCTCTCTCGTGAATAGGATCTTTCTTCTCTGCGAGCCACCTCTCCATCAACCTCCTCTTCCTCTCCATTTTTTGAGTCTGTCACCTCTTCCATGTCCTCTTCCATCTCCTCTCCCTCATATGCTTCATCCTCTTTCTCTCCTTCCACATCCATTTCCTCGTCTTCATCACCATCGAACTCCTCCTACCCATTTCCTGACAATTCCTCTGTATCAGATGCGGAAGAAATGTTATCGAGGGGCTCAAAATACAACTTCAGGATGTTCTCCTTGACCCCTTCTCATAGTTCAAAAATTGCATCCGCCGTAGCATGGATGTTCACTGGGTTAACAAATCCTTGCATCAAACCGACACCTTCCACCCGAGACTCCAGCATATCCACTATTGGAGTGATTACCGCTCCATAAACAAGCCCATCACACCAATGATGATCTAAGCTCAAGGAACAATCCACCAGGGAGATCATTGCCCATTTAGATATGTATATATATATATATATATACACACACACATATATACATGTATACATATATATGTGTGTGTATACATACATACATACATATATATATATATATATATATACACATACATACATACATACATACATGTGTGTGTGTATGTATACATATATATATATATATGTATGTATGTATGTATATATATGTATGTATGTATGTGTATATATATATATATATACACATACATACATACATATATATACATACATACTTACATATATATATGTATGTATACACACACACACATATGTATGTATACATATGTATATATACATATATGTATACATATATATGTGTATACATATATGTAATATATGTATATATATATATATATATTTATTGAATCATATTTATTTATAAATTGTATTATGTTTTTTTTATGGTTTATGTGCATTTTTTTTGTTGGTGGGTTCACCCATGCCTGTGGGGAGCTCTTCCCATAGACATGGGAGAGCCCATGGTGGGAGAGCCCCTCCCATGATTGTGGGTGGCTCAACCCACTTTGGTGGGGAGCCTCCCTACAGCCGTGGGGAGGGGAAAACCCCCTCCAATATTGTGGATCACACCCACGACTCTCTGTGATTTGCCCAACCGTGTTCGAACATACATTGTGCCCTGTGTTGTGTTGTTTTGGCCAATGATATAATTTCTTTGTTAGATCAATATATATATGTTAGGATTCTCATAGATACTGAGAGGGGAGGGGCGGGGGGGGGGGGGGGGGTGAATCAGTATCTAATTGGTTGACAGATTTTCTTGACTTAAAACATGTAGAGCATATTAGTACTGTATACCGGTAAACAGAAAGTAATGCAATAAACAGAGATGCGAGCAACCACATGAAAAACACACCATAACACAATAGTTTAACAAGGAAACCCGATGTGGGAAAAAACCTCGGTGGGATTTGTGACCCACAATATTCACTTACTGGCCAATAAGAGAATATTACTGCTACAAGACGGGCCTGCACATGCAGGAAGGCCAAGTGCCTAGAGCTCACTGCTCAATTACAAAATGGGAAGTCTCACTGACTTACAAAATGGATTATATAAATCCAATGTCTTGTATTGCTTCAAAATAGCATCTACTATGCCAGATCCAGTATCGGTTTATAGCTTTGCTTCTTACATAAACCCTTAACCTATAATTCACATAATAGGTCTGCCTTCACTTCCTAATTTCATTTCTCTATTTTTCTTTTTATACCTACAATGAACTCTCTTATATATAAGAGTCATTTTACAATAATAAACAAAATATATTATTAACAAAATTCCTGTTGGCCTCTGTGTCGGTATGCTTCCTTTCACTGCCGGTGCCAGTGGTCTGTGTGTCGGTGTAGAGTTTGACTTTGTTGGTGTCGGTGGATTGCCTTGCCGGTGTCATAGGATTGTAAGTTTTCCATCAATGACAAAACCTTCAATCACCTACAATGTCTTATTGGAGTGTACTTTTGCCAACAATATATGTGTGTGTGTGTGTGTGTGTGTGTGTGTGTGTGGATATTGTCTATTTTAGTTCTTTTAGTTAATCCAATGAATAATGGTTAAAATGAAATGTGTTATTATATTGCTTAATGTAATGATCGATCATTTGAGCAAATAAATTAGAGTAAATTAAGATATAATGGTTCTTTTTATGACGCTGGATTAAGGGAGTTAATGAAGTTTTGAACTACTTGATTGTAATAGTGTTATAGCGGTCTTTTTGTTACTTGAATTGAAATCTATCATCCTTGACTTAATGAAACCATATTTTTTCCTTTCTGTCATCGCGGGTTAATTGGATGGGTTGTTCTATGTTAATTGTTCCAGAGGCATTGGGAGGGACTAATGGAATTTCTAATTGTCTTAGTCTTGATTCTCTTTTGATATTTGTTCAAGTCTTGTATGATTTGAAAGTTTGATGGTGTTACCTAGCCCTTGTTGGATACTCCTTGTATGTTATTCTTTTCTAGAGAGAGAGTCAAGCCTTGATATGGTTTTTTTGGTGTTTACCAACTTGTGATTTCGGGTTGATCTTTGGTGTTGCTTGGATTCCTAGGTGCAATCATGGGGGACTGGCTTTCATTGGGGGTCGAGACTCAAAGTGGTCTCTAGGGTAACTCGATGAAAGTTTGTAATCAAGTAAAAATATAATATAATGATTTGGGGTGGGTAGTCAGATCACATTAATAAAGATTAAATTTTGTTGCCTCTTACACTCAGGTGCTTGTTTAGGCTTGAGGTAAGTAGAGAAGGGCCTGGAATGGCTTCCACCAATCTTGTCCTTTCAAAAGGTTGGTGTGCTCCAATAGTTTTTTTATGGGGGTCGGGGGTCGGGAGAGGTCACTAGGGTAACCCAGGAAGGGGTCGAGACCTAGTGAAGACCTACCAGGGTAACTCATGACAACCTAATGATGACACTCTTCCCAATTGCATACCTAGTGGTTTCTTTGGTTTGATTCTCTTGTGATTTCTAGGGCCTCTAGAAGTTGGTTGTCGTTCTTGTGAGTTTCCTTTGATCTTGCCTTGTGGGTCTCTTGTTATTGTAGCCTTGTGAGCCTCACGTGAGTCCTTATTTCATCTTGATTCTTCTTGTTCTTCTTTTTGTCTCTTGGGTCTGGTTCATACCTCCTAGCATGGGGGGTGGACCTGATGGTACCACATGGTTGGGTGGAGTGTTATTCGCACCCATTGGGGTTTGGTTCGATTTACATCCTATTCACGAGCTTGTGAGAAGATTGAAGACCTACATTGTGTTCCAATTTATACTCACTTCATTATTGTAGTCTTGGAGATTTATCCTTATGGATACCTTGTAATGTAAACAATGATCATATGTATTTCCTCTTGGAAACGTATTATTAAATCATGTACTTTGTAAAGGGGGCAGTGTAATCTTATTGGTAAAAGTCTCATTTATTCATGTATGTATGGTTATTGTTATCCTTGAGTAACATCATTGTGGGGCCTTGAGGATTTTTTCTAGTTAGTATTTGTACATATTTTTCTTATCATGTTACTCAATGCGATTGTATGGTTTCACTTTTAATAAAACGCACAAAAAAAAATTATTCGCATTTTCATTGGATTTTTGTTTAAGTCCTTTGGGCCTCATAGCGGGGCATTACATCGGGACCTACATGGGGCAAATTCAAAAGTCATGGTCTCTCAAAGTGACTAAGTCCGAACAAGTCATCCATTGGATAACTCGAGGTGGAGAGAATCAATCTCATGACCTACATGGGATGGACCCAAAGTCCTTAATCAATTATGCCACCCATTCGAGCTAGTCATAACAATTTATGAGTAGTGTAGAGATGAAAAGTAATGTTTTTTTTTTTTGTTTGATAGGTAATTGGCCAAAGCCTAAATAGCTTTTGACTAGAGCTATGAACCAGTGGGGCCACAGTAGGGGGGCCCGTCCCCATTACATATCTTTGAATTATTATTATTATTATTATTATTATTCTTATTCTTATTCTTATTATTATTATTATTATTATTGTGTTTCATTAGATTGACCCCAAGACCTTCCCCATCCTATGGAAGGCCAAGAGTCACAACTTAGAATTCCTCTTTAGATGTCCCTATTGGGAGTTGAACTTGGGTCTCCACCATGAGAACCCAATGTTTTAACTAGTTAAGCTCAACCCCTTGGACTTTTTTTTGGTAGGTAATAGGCCAAAGCTACAATATTTTGAATTATTATTATGTTTGATTAGATTGACCCTAGACCTTCCCCATTTTTATGGAAGGCCAAGAGTCACAACTTAGAATTCATTTTAGATGTCCCTATTGGGAATTGAACTTGGGTCTCCACAGTGAGAACCCAATGTTTTAACCAATTAAGCTCAACCCCTTGGACAAAAAATAATGTTTTATTTTTATTTCTTTTTGTATTTCTTTTTGTATTTATTAATAAGTATGATTTGATTAATATTTATTTTTTAAAACTTAAATTATTTTAAAAATATTTTATTTTATTTAAATAAGAACTTTATTGTTATTTTGTCAATATTTTTTAATGTCCAGTCATCCAAGACATTAATACGACATGTTCATATCCTTCAAATAGGATCACATGCACTTATGTCTCAAACATTTAAATATATTTCTCCCACTTAAATGACCATTCTTGTTATGGAATAGTAGCCTGATAATATTCTAAAAGCTTATTCATATAATAATCACCCATAGTTACTATCAATTCTCTTTTGGAATTTCATAACACCTTTAATATCCTCTTGATTGGCCAAGAAACTTCTTTCTAATGAGAAGAATTGGTTTCATAACCTTACTCAACCATAGAAAGGGTAGTAGATCTACACCATAAATGTACAATTTTGCACTTATGTATGTTGAATTTGTACCTATCTATAAACCTTATTTAAGCCAACCATTAGTCTAAATATACAAACCTAATTAAACAAACCTTCAATACAGAACTATGTCATACATGTAAATAACATATAATAAAGAAACAAACACAATATGCTTGTATCCATTGTTCTCCTATTCTCTAGGATCGCGCATAAATGATGTTTGATCTTAGCTATTTGCACTTGCACAAGAGGTCAAAGAGGAATGGAATGTGGATGTTGTGATAATGTAAGTTATTTCAATGTGATAATGTATGCTAGAGATATTCAAGCATAATTTTGGTATGGCAATGATTGTGGATTGATCAAAATTGAAGGAAGGATCCTCTTTTTATAGAAATATCTAAGAGAATCAATGGCTTAGATTAAAAGGTTAAAAGATGAATTGCCATGATCACATAGTTAGAAGAGAATCAATAAGATTGAAGGGTAGGTAAAGATAAAAGGATGAGATTGAGTGGTAGGTAAGAGTGAATAATATTAAGAGGTTAATTTGAAATGGAGGGATAAGATTGAGTGATAGGTAAGATTTGATAGATGTGTTGACACATGAAGAGGAGAGAAAAAGTGAAATGAAAAGGAATTAGACACTTGTCATATTCCTACAAATTTATATTATGATCCATGTGAACAAGTTGGAGGGCTACAATTAGAAAGAAAAAGATAATTAATTAAAATTTGATTAATAGAGGAAAAAGGTGGGGTTAGGATAAAAAAAAAAATTGTTGCCACGAGGTATCCCACAACCCAACCCAATGCCCATTTGGGACAAGCTAAGCCAAGACTAGTCCTTGGGGATGTACCAAGCAACCCGCCTAACAAGTACATAGAGTGATATCTAGACCTCGAAGTTGAACCCAAGACCATTGGGGAGCAAACCCATAGCCCAAGCCAACTCTGCTACCTGTGCAGGCTATGGAGTTAGGATAATTAAATAAATAATAAATATGCATTTAATTATAGAAAGAAAAGGATAATGAATAAATTAAATAAATATAAATATTTATTTAATCAATAGAGGAAAGGCCAATTACTTAATTAATTAAATAAAAATATTTATTTAATTAATATAAGAAATTATGGTAAAATAATTAAATAAATAATAAATATTTATTTAATTAAGGATAATTTTAGGTGTCTAAACTACTAAATAAGAAAATTTTATGTAATAGGACATGTCCCTAGACCCAAGCCTAATCCTTGAGGGTTCATTCAAGATGACCCAACTTACATATATATTTCTAGTAATCAAAGGAATCATAGTTCACACATAAAAATATAATACTTTATCCATACAATCCACATAGAGACCAATTATAATATACATCACATGCATACACATTGTAGTGATTTATAAAAACACATGTAACAATTTCAATAACTTATGCATATGTCTCCTAAGCATAATGTGACTAGTTCATGCACATATCAAATATACACAACATTTACAAAACTTAAACAACATCTCATGCAAGCTTGTTAATGGGCCATTATGGGTTCATTCGAAGGGAAATTTGAATAAATTAGTGTCGTGGACCAAGCCACATGTTGGATGGATGAAGATTAATTTTGATGGAGCTTCCAAAGGTAATTCAGGACCATTTGGAGCTTGTTATGTTTCTCATGATTGGACTAGAAGCATTGTTGCCTTTGGGGCGAAGAGGGTGATGGATGGAACAAATAATGAAGTTGAAGCACAAGTTGCTCTAATGGTCATAATCATGGTGAGAGGACTCTCAATTTTGAGACTTCACTTAGAGAGAGATACACAAGTGATAATTAATGCAATTATTAAAGGAGAAGCCTAAGCCTGGAAATTATAACAAATATATTAAGATAATTAGAAATTACTTGTAATTATTTGCATAATTTAAAATCTCACATATGAAGAGAGAAGGGAATGACGTGGTAGACACCCTATCAAAATGGGTGTCTGCATTAAATGCAAATGAGGTGGTCAAGATTGGGGAGGTTTTTAGAGGTATTGATTACAAGGAGAAGGTGGTATATGATAGCCATTGATAGCATTCTTGATGAAAATTAATGCAAATCCACGTCTCATAAAATGAGAGGCATACAAAGTGAATTTAAGAGGCTAAGAATGTTGTTTTATTCCACATTGAGGTGGTGTTGGTGTAAAATGTGTTTTTGAGAGAAGTTTTAAAGTTGTAAAGTGCAGATGAGTGTTGCAGAGCTTAAGAGTATGGAAGCAAAATTTACCTTAATAATGAGGAAACCATAATTAGCTTTCCTTGGTAGAATTATGGAAGAGAGATTGAAGAATGTCTTTAAAATTGTCAACCCAATGTTTCTACAACTAGTTGACATGTTGTTGGGGAAAGTATATATGAATTCGGAGTATAGGTAGCACACTAATATTGACATTGAATCTTTATTTCTAGCATGGTATTCGGAGTTGGGTAAAAAGGATGATGTACATTGGGTTATGACCATGTGTGTGAGGAAGGAATGGACATACATAATGGGGTCTTTCTTGCAATGGCTAAACTAGTAAATGTTTTATTGCTCATATTGGGGATTGGTTGCATGTTGTGGAGTTTATGCCTCCACTTTAGCCCTTACTTTTGTGGAATGTGTCCTACAATAAGGAAGACTGTCGTGTAGAAGCTTGAGGGTAAGTGCATAAAGTTGAGTCCCACTTAGGGGGAAGTGCATGTGTTGTAAAATGTGTAGCTAGGAATGGGGCCCCATTATGCTTCGAAGGCCCAAGCCAAAAAACATAATGAGGCCTTGGTTCTTAAAAAACATTTTTTTTAATTCTCTGCAATTTCATTTTTCCCCTCTCATTGTAGCAATTTGAAAGGAAAAAAAAAAACAAGGCCCCATATTTTGTAGCAAATTTCCATCTCCCATAAATAAATTCTTGCAATCCCAGGTATGCCATTTTCCACCTTCATGACATTTTAAAGTTTTCTTGGTGTATTCTTTTTTTCTATTGTTTAAGGTTTTTTTTTATAAATTAGGGTTTAGTGATGTATGTTTCTTATGGCCTCTCTTTGTTTGTTCCTAAAACAAACTTGTCACCTCCACATATTTCATTTTATTGTCGTCCTAAAAGATTTGATTTTCAATTGGTTTCCTTAATCAAGCAAGTTATAAAATAGATATGAAAATATTGTGCTTTTACTTGTGTATAAGAAATTGTTGTGATCTAATATCATTCATCTTGTATAGCAGTGATTATGTAGTTGTTCATGATGCATTGTGTAGCTCAATAATTCTTTATCTTCAAGAATAGATGCATGGTTGTATTTGAGTCTTCATTCATTATTTAATGTGAGATTGAACATTTTATCTATATGCATCTTATTTAATAGGTTAATTTGTATTTATATATATGCATATTGTTTAATTAAGATGTATAATTCTCTAGGAAAGGCTCTATCCTTTTTAAATTTCTAGGAATCCATCTACTCTTGATGACATAGTTTTCCCTTAGGGTATATTCATATTGTGGATTTTAAATCTATACTTTTCTTATTTTTACATCTTACCTCAAGATCTAAAACTCCATGATATTTCATTTACCTACAATACACATGATGATGAGCATGAACCCTTGATATGCTTACACATGTCCTCCTTTTTGTAATTTCATGTTACTATTTTTCCCACTCATGTTAATATTATGGCTATGGAACTTGTCCTTTCTTTGGAAATCATCCATGTAAGATTATTACTTGTGCTTCTACTCTATTGTCATTTTAGTATAATATTGCTTCACTCTTTAAATTTTCCTACATATGATTCTTCTTCTTCTTACATGTCACTCTGTTAAAATCATCCACAAAATATTTTGAGCACATGTATTACTCTTCCTACATCTATTTTTCCACATGTCTCACCTACCACCTTACATATATTTGTATGTTCAATTAATTTATGTGTTTATTTATTTTCATGTACTATCTTCATTATGTCATTTTTCTTAGTAGTACCTTCCTTTACATGACATGCTAGAGATGATGCAAAATAATAGGGTATCTCTGACCTTATTCTTGTTGACCCACATATGTCATGCATATTTGCACCTTATTTATTGTTTCCTACCTCTTTTAGCCAACATATTCCTTTGTGATGTTGACGTATTCCTATTGGGAATGATGGCATACACTATTCAATTATGGTGCTTTACCATACATTCCATTTTCTAGGCCTATAATATATAGATCCCTTTTTGTTGTACATGGTTCCTATGTGACTTCATCCTTTCTATTTATTCTTATTATAAAGCATTCATGTCATCCTACTATTATTTCTATCTTGCAATAGATTTTTATGTTGCTTGTTACTATTTACCTTTCTCATGGTGGAAATTGTCTATTTCTATTTTCTTGGTTTTGTCATTTCTCTCTTTTTGTTATCATAAATGCGTTTCATGACTAATTTCTCTTTTCTCTTACCTTAAGAGTAACTCTACACTAATGTTGTAGGGAATCGTTACTCAAATTGCTTACAATTTCCTATCATTATACACATCTACTCTATCATGTTACTACTCTCATTTATTGTAGGGAACATGTAGTTGGATGAAACTCTTGTCTTATGTTTTTCATTATTTTTGGTGTTCATTCTCCTAGTTGTGTTTTTGTAACTATTTTTATAATTTGTAGGCCTATAATAATTTCTAATGAGCTACAAAAGCATAAAAAGTCATCATTTTATAGATATCAAACCCCACCTTGAAACCTTGAGTGTTGGTTTCTAAAGGATACTAGTTCCATAAGTGCTAGTGTTCTTATTCATTTTTTTTTCTTGAAGCTCTTAAATATTAATCTTAGCCCTACTAGCTTTAAAATGTAAGCTTGACCTAACATAGTTTATATAAACGCTTGAAAAAAATAATCTTGTATCTCTAACTCATTGTCTTACAAAATTCTTAGTAAATTTAATATTTAAGGTTTAATGCTAAGTTTTTAGATATATGTCATATACTTACCTTGATTCATGTATAAAACTTGAAGAGACTTCATTGTTAAATACATCTTTTAATTTTTATCTTCCTCTCCACTCTTAAATGTATATATTGATTGAAATCCTCTCATGCAATAACTAGGGTTTTCCTTTTCAATATCTCACATACCAATCTTCCACTATTATAGAGTTCTATATCCAAAACCTCCTCAAAGTAAGTCACTTATCTCACTATATATTTTCATCTCCTCACCTCCAATGTACAAGAACAAACCACCATATTTATACATCATGCTAGAGTTATTTGGTATCTATAAATCGTTGCACATAAATCAAACACTAGACTTAGGAATACACACACCATCACTTCATGTGTTATTGTAGCTACCAAAACACCAAATAGAGGGTAGAGTAAGGTAATTTCACATATAACACTAACCATTTTACCCTTAATTTTAAAAATTATTTTAGTTTATGAAATTTACTTTGATACTTGTCTTGAGAACAACTTAAAGGACAACCAAAATTATGACCATGATGTCGATATGACCAATAGAAATTTTGCTAACAACATTGCTAGTTTGGACACTACTAGAAAGTTTACACAACTAATCAATTGATATGATTCATAATGTTCTTATTAACAAGTCATGTAGATTATAGATAATTCAAGCACCTAATTCTAAGATTACTTCATACATAATGATTATTACCTCTACCTCCTTTCCCACTTCTATCATTGATCTATTTTATACTAAGTTTGCTTCTACTATCACTCATCATTATAATACTACTACTACTACTTCACCACATAGTGTTTATCCCTTCTCCGCATTTCATCCTCAATAAGGCCTTCCTTATAATTTTAATCTTCTTGAGATATTTTTGTCTCACAACATGTATTATATATATCCATGCCCATCTCATATGCTAGAATGTACATATCCATCTGGATTTTCATGTGTTTATTTGTCATGTATTTGTACAAGTGATTTACATTTTAAATCCATAAAATTAAATGTAACATAGTAAATTTAAATATAGTCAACTTTGATCACATGTGTTGTATTAAATTGTGCATGTTTTTACTTATAAATATATTTTTTGTAATATGTAAATAGATTCTTGAACTTGTAATTTTGTATATAATTTATGTATGTTTATATATATTTAGGTGCTATCTTTATCATGGATGTTTTTGACATAACGATCTATTAGATCAAAATCCCCAACCTCAAAATCTCCCACCTCAACCCCCCAACCTCAAAACCACCCACCTCCACCCCCTAGATCAGATGAGGCTCGATTGAGAGCACAAATAAATGAAAACCTTGAGATCATACAACAAAATATTAATGTAATCCAAAATGAGCCTATCACCCCCCCATCTTGTATAGTTTGCAACTTCATTGCAAGCTATTGTAAACTTTGTTCAACCCATTGATATGAAGTTAGATCAATTCTACCAATAGAGAGAGTAGTTGCATCAATTCTATGCTGATGGATACACTTATAAGAAAATCAATAATCTCAAAATTACCAAAGCACGTAACCCCGTTGTCTCACAATGAAATGGTTAGTGCATGATTAGTATTCAATAAACACAAAAACCATTTAAATGAGATATCAAGAAAGATTTGAACAAGAACATCATGAAAACAAAATAAAACATAAATATACTCATGAAGCTCCCATTGCAAGTAGCTCTTCCTTGTCCTCCTTGCCTCCACGAACTTTGCTAGCTCCAAAGTTTTACAAATGGAGAGTTGGAGAGAGATGAGTGAATGTGGATTGCTCTCCTTGTGTTCAACAAGATAAGATTGATGGATTATTGGATTATTGGATTTGAGAGAGGATTATGAATTTGATAGATTTGAGAGAGGAATTAGAAGAGGATGAGAGGATAATAGAGCAACATGAGGATGCATGAGAAGTGGATCCCTTGTGAGGAGAATAGGCTCCAATTTATAGATTGGAGAAGGCCGATGGAGGGCCAAGATTGATTTGATTATGAATGGTTGAGATTGATTTTAGATAGAAGGCATGGATCAAGGGTACCTTGGGAAAATAAGCAGGAATATAAAATTCCTTTGGAAAAAGGGGGGAGAAATTTGAATTTCAAACTTGAGGAATTAAAAATTCCAAAATAAGGATGCATTGAGGGATTCAAAGAAATTTGAATTTCTTTGAGAGACTCAATGTTGATGTGACATGAGTGGGAATTAAAAATTGGAGAATAATGATAAGCATGATTATGAGAATTAATTAGGCTAAGTGGGATTAGGAAAAGTGATTTGTAGGAATCACATGACTAGGTTAATTAATTAAAATTAATTAACTGAGTGGGTTTAGAGGAAATAATTATTGAGATGACTTTAGAAGAATAGGGGAATAATTAATTTATTTGATAAATTAATTATTGGACTATAGTGACATGACTAATTAAATTAGATTTAATTGATTCTAAGAGGAATACGGATAACACAATTAAGTTAATTAATTATGTTGATAGGCTTAAATTAATTAAATATTAATTTTAGGTGTCTACACCCGTATTTCATTAACCCTCAAACACGACTACCCATTCAAACAGCCCAAAAAAGAATTTCAATTAGGTGGTGTCAACATTCACATATATCTACATATTTTTGGGATAGGTGGTGGATGGTTTTTGATCATCCACCACATTGCAGTTATGAGGTGCCTTTTTTATTTTTTAAAGAAATTATATTGTGAGTTTGTATTGGGTATAAAATCCATTTTTTTTTGACATGAGGTCATTTTAGGGTGTTGGTGGTGGCATGCCACAACACATATTAGGGGCACATATTGTTACACCCTTACCTCGTCCACCCATGATTCTACCTATTGATTCTGATATTCTTGTACTTGTGCAACATAGAGCATTGGTTTTTGCCTTAGGTGCTTTGAGTTCCCTCTCAAGTAACCTCAATGAGCAAGCTTCCCACATGGTAGCTTCTCCACGGTTGATGCCATATTTGTGTATGATTTGTAATCAAATATATGTAGGTCCTACTCTAGATCCCAAATCCACTTCAAATGTATCTGGTGCTACATCAGATGATATCACATCATATGTGGATTTTCTTTGCTTGGATGATCATCTCAAACAAATATACATGTGTGTGTGTGATATATAATTTAAGTGCACACCTTTTTAATACAATCTAACGTTTGATTAAAATTGTTTGGTGTATGTAGATGAGGGCTACACCTGATGTTCAATTCAATATTTTATCTAAACCTACACAACTAGGCACACCTTTTGGGGTAAAAATAACAATTTATGTTGACATTGAATATTTAAGTTATCATGTTGAAATTTTACAATTTAAAATTAAATCAATTAAACTATCATGTTCAATGTTGAATGTTTGTTTCTACAAGACCTAGGTCATGTGGCCTCTATGTCATAACGACTAGAGGATGTCACAAGTGTAGCACCTAGATCATTGAGCTTCGAGCACGATCCATCTACTATATGTATCTTAAAAAATAAAAATTATATGTACTTAGGAATTTGTACTAGTTCAATTCAATACAAATCACACACATATGTTCAATAAATATAATTTCATTATATACATGTTTGTAGGTGGACATTACTATTAGGGTAGGCTATCCTCATGACATTTATCAGAAGCAAAATGAAGGGTCATCAACATCATTTTAGGTCTAAATACAATATATATTTATTTATAGGGATTAACAAAGTTCATACTTAAATATATTTTTTAACCTAATTTATTAATAAAATGCTTAATTTGACCTTGTATAGGAGTTAGCTACTGCGACTTTTGGTCTTGATTCAGGTGCACCTAGACCTCCAGGTGCACAAGATACTGGTAGAGGAGATGAGCAGCCTCATGTACGGTATTTTAAATGATTATTTAATCAAATTATAAATTTAATAAAAATCTAAACATGTGTGTGTGCATGTGTTTCTTATCTTGTATAGGATGAAACAACTCCTGAGAAGATAGTACATGTTGAGCAAGTTTTTGGAGGTGATGAGTACTTGTATATGACAAGTTTACTAAATTTATGTATCAAAATTATGTCATTGGCATGTGCATATAGTTATCAAATTAATTTGATTTGAATTTTCTTTTTGTCTTGTATAGCATGAGACAGGTCAATCTAGTACACATGAATTGAAGAGGACACTAGATTTTATTGATGATAAGACTTAGATTTTATTGATGATAGCTCTATGTTTTCACTTATCACATGTTGACACATGGTTTACATGTACTGAACTATGCTTTGTATTTATTTATGGATTGTTGACATGTGTTAGAACACATTTCATGGACAATATATATGTTTTCTTACGTGTACATTCTATATATGGACAACATTATGTGGACTACATCATTTGTTTTTGGACTCTGTGTATGTGTGTGTGTGTGTGTATGCGTGCACACACACACATATATGTATATGTGTATATGTGTATATATATACATATATATACATACATGTACATATATGTGCATATATGCATACATATATGCATACCCATCCATGCAGATCCCAAACAGACATTGCGACATACTTAACAAAATGACCATTTATCAATCAAACCAATCAACATCAACAATCAAACTGTCTTCAACAAGGATGCATCCTTCCTTACTAAAACAAAGACAAAAGTGACGTTTTCTTTGACAAGAAAATTATGTTAAGCTATCAAATACTTGGTTGATTTGTGAGTACAATCGTTCATTTATCTATATCAGGATCTTGTAGCATTGTTTTGTATCATTTGCGCATTATTTCCGATGAAGTTTTGGGGCATGTAATAATGGTGTCTACGTGGGAAGTTCACTAAGCTATGTGATCATAGGCAAAAACACAGTCATAGATCACTACGGCTTGCTGACTACAGCGTATACCTCGACCATATGAGCATGAACCATTACCAAGGATCCTTATTCTTTATTCTTTATGTATATACTGTTTGTTTGCAGGTACAATGTTTTTTCTTTGGTTCCTCCTACCTCATCCAAACTGGATAAAGGTTTTATCTCTTATTATGGTATGTACTTGTCTTAGGATATGATCAACCTAAGATCAAGGAGGACGATCCAAGTCATGCATGAACGGAGATAATCCTTGTCTGTTCCGCAAGCAATACTCAGGTCAACTTGATCCATTATATCAAGTTGCTTGTATTAACTTGCTATATAAAATCCATGTAAGGAATACTCAGGTCATCTTGAATCATTATGTCAAGATGCTTGTATTCTCTTCCAACATTTTAAAGCTCAATGATGAAAATAAAGCACTATGGATCATCATCTCATCTCATCTGTATATATTGCATTTCGTTGCATTCCACCCATCAATACATTCATAATAGCTACATATCATGCATACATAGTCATAATAATGCATACTCTATTTTTCTCTTCTTCCATAGGAATGAGTCATAGGTTCTCCATTTCTTCTATCTAACATCGAACCCACCCCCCCTCACCCTCCCCATCTCGATAATCAGCATCACATACCCTACATTGTTTCTCAATCAACCCAATCAAGCCACGTTCATCACCATCCATCTCTAAATAGGAGGGATTGTGTTTCCTATGCCAAGTCATCCAATAAGCCAAGCAAGTTACTCTGTCTGCACAGGTACATCGACTCACACACACCTAGACTATCAACAGATACTCTGATCAAGTATCTTCGGGTCTCAACAGCTAATCAATTATGGCAAACCTAGACTACAACAGGCATTTATCATAATGACCTAGTCTCAATGGGGCTGCTATGATTCACCACAATCATCCATCCCACGCACAACTATCAATTGATCAACCAATCAAACACAATCCAATGGACAATTACATCAATTGTCTACATCTTAACGAGTGTTTTGCTTCATATACCTTGACTTCATCGGGCAATTATATCAATTGTCTAAGTCACATCAGGTCACTTTGATTCACTTACTCAGACTTTATCATGTCCAAGTGACCAACTGACATCAACAGTCACGCTTTGACTTGACTGGGGCAATTAAACCGATTGCACCAGATTGTCCAACCAATTTTGATCAATTGTATAGCATCAATCCAAACCCCACACTACATCTGCTATGTATCTTTTGCATGACCTCAGGGTACTCGCTGGCTTGTTGTTTCTTCATATTCACTCCATTTTCTCCCATTCTTTCATCATTAGTTATAATTTCTTCTATTCTACCTCAACTCCACTTTTCATTCTTTTTCGAGAGATCGCCCGATTTTTCAAAAAAAAAAAATCGGCCCATCTCTCGAGGGGGCATACCACCCATTAAATTTACATTTATGGGGCATATTTCTTCACATCTATTTTTCTTTCTTTGAAACGACGAGATAAACCGCACTGTCTCAAAGAGGGGCAAATGTAGTCACATAAATTTGTCCACTTAATTAAATGAATACTTAGTATTTATTTGATTATTTAACCATCAATTAATGAATTAATTAAATTAATATTTAATTAATTCATCTTAACCCTCTTCTCCTATTAATTAAATAAATTATTCAATTTATTTGATTTAATTCACTTAACCAAATTCAGACCATTAATTAAATAAATAAATCATATTTATTTAATTAAATCTTCTCTCACATTTAAATAAATTAATATTTATTTAAATCCCCCAAAATCCCACCTCTCACATTTAAATAAATTAACATTTATTTAAATCACCTTTATCCTCTACCCACTTGCATTTTCCTACAAATGCAAGTTGCACAATTATTTTAAATAAACAATTTATTTAAATCACCTTTATCCTCTACCCACTTGCATTTTCCTACAAATGCAAGTTGCACAATTATTTTAAATAAATAATTTATTTAAATCACCTTTATCCTCCACCCACTTGTATTTTCCTACAAAAGCAAGTTGCACAACTATTTTAAATAAATTATTTATTTAAAATCTTATTTATCCTCACCCACTTGAAACCTTTAATGGTTTCCCTTAAAGTCTTCAAACTTGATGGCTCTAAAGTCTTCAAACTTAATGGCTTCCCTTAAAGTCTTCTTAAGACTTTAATGGTTTTCCTTTAAGTCTTCAAGCCTTTAATGGTTTCCCTCAAAGTCTTCAAGCATTTTAATGCTTTATCTTTATTTTTCTCATTTAAATAAATTAATATTTATTTGAATATTTATCCAAATGCAAATTACACCATTTAATTGAAATAAATGATTTTATTTTAATTGAAAATACCAAAATTTCTCCCACTTGCAGTTTCCTACAAAATCCACTTGCATGCCTAAACCCCTTCTAGAATTTTCTAATCACTTCTAAATAACCTAACCCCTTCTCTAAAATTTGTCACATTCCTAAGCAAAAGGGAAGTCACTTCTCAAACCCTCAAAGTCTTTGATAACCATTAAAGGCTTTCAACCTTCAACCACTAAATGGCTCAAAGTCTTTGATAACCATTGAAGGCTTTCAACCTTCAACCACTTAATCCCCAAAGTCTCCAATAACCATTAATGGTTACCTCAAACCCTCCCACATGGTTAAAACATTTGTTTTGACTCAACCTCTACCCAACCCAAAGGTCTCATCAGGCCATTAATGCTTTGACCATGATTATCTCTTAAACATTTGCACAAAGGTTTATCCTTGGATTAACTCTTAATCCAGTGGGTAATCTTAATTTGGACTTGACCCTTAGCCTCTAGATAACCATGAGGTCTTCTCAGGCCTTTAATGCCTCCAACCTCTTCTCTCAACCCAATCCTATGTTGACACTTGTCACCATTTTATTGGTGCCAATTGTGCACATGGATCCCCACCTTTCAAACTTGGCCCTTGATTAAACCATTCAATCTTAACCCTTCATTTCCCCATTTCTTCTATAAATAGAACCCTTCTCCTCAAGCAAAGGGAGAAGCATTAGAGTATTGTTGTTATACTGGCATTAGCATAGAGCTTTCTCATAGCATCACTATCTACACTTGCATAGCATTTGCTTATCATATTCAACTATCTTGAATCTCCATATGGCATCCATGGCTAGTGCTAAAAGCTGAGAGCTACACTCATTTGGGACTTGGAGAGGAGAGGAACAAGGGAGGAGCAACTATGAGCATCTTGATTAGCTATTTTATTCTATGTTTATATGCTTTCTATTTCATGCTTAATATCTGTCTTGATATGCCTGTTTAGGATAATCTTTTGTTGCTAACACTAACGTTTCTTTCTTGTGCTCTTGTGTGTGTTGTCATCAAACAGATTTTCTAATCCTTTTTGCAGAGCATCAATATGTATATGTATATATGTATATGTATATGTATATGTATATATATACATATACATATATTTACATATAGATATACATATATATACATATGTATATGTATATACATATATACATATACATATATATACATATATACATATGTATATGTGTGTGGGAGAAAAAGTGACACTAAGCAAACATGCCCTAATCTCACTTTCAACCACACACTTGTGGAATATGAAAGAGCCTAGAGGTATCACACAATTGGCTACTTCTTCTTGTGAAAGAGAGAGCCACGAGCTACCTATTAGGATTTCTATTCCTTTGTTGTAATTGAAAGATAAAATGATGCAAGTTCAATTCCTAACCCCAAAATGCAAGTATGAACTAATGACAAGATTGCAGAATTGAACTTAAACAATGGAAAGCTGTAAATACAAGGATAAGACAAGAATGCAAATACATACCCAGAGTTAAAATCTGACTGAAAATGTTCGGGACGGGGGTGCGGGCGCCACTGTCCTAATTCTGCCCCTGAAACTGCTCCAGAAACTGTTGTTTTGCACTCTGGAAAAAGCTGTCAAAAATGCTGAAAATGTTGTCTGTCAGGAGGACCAGGGCGCCCAGCGCCCCTGTCCCAAGGACCAGGGCACCTAGCGCCCCTATCCTGGTAGGACCAGGGCACCCCACGCCCCTGTCCTGGTCTTTTGCTCTGCAATTTGGTGTGGAGTGCTATCTTGACCTACTTTTCCCGGATCTGTCACCTGCAGCGTCGTCCGAGTCCCGAAACCTGCACTTATATCTGAAAAGGGTATGGGCGGCTATATAGGGTTTTTCCTTAGTCAAACCCCCACTTCGGTGATTTCCACCTCCACAAATAGCCAAGTTGTACTATAAAATGTATTGTGTGTGCAGACCTAGTGTGTGTGCAAGGTCCTTAAATGCAAGAAAGCAAACTAGAGCAACCTAGAAAGTAAACCCTAATTGCTTGTAAATGATAATGTAAATGCTCTAAATCAAGATACAAAGTGATCTAAAGCATGAATAAAGGATATATTGAAGCTTATGTAAAGACATGAAAACAACATGAAATCATACCCAACCCTCAAGGGAGGAGTACAAGCCAATCTTCAGTCGGTAATCTCCTATTGTTCTTCAATGTCTCCCAAGCCCTAAATGAATGAAATTGATGAATGCTTGATGGATGGATGTTGAATTTTATTGAAGTCTTCAAAGATCTGCTCTTTCGCTGCATAGAAGGTCCTCGAAAGCCAAAATTCTCCTCCTTTCAAATGAAGAAAGAGAGTTTTTATATATGAAACCCTAGGTCTTAATTTCGACTTTTGGCCGACCTAGAGATTGAATATCCCGCCAATTTCTTGGGGTTAAGCTTTATTTTATGATTGGATCGCGCTCCTAAAATTTCGGGAAAAATGTCCGGGACCATGTGCACTCCGGGCGCCATGGTCCTCTCCGGGCGCCATGGTCCCGACAACTTTTCACGAAATTTTCAGGGCCGTCGGATATGATGATTTTAGAGAGAATCCTGAAGTTACAGGTGATTTCGAGATGTTTTGACCCCCAAAACCAAGCCCCCAAGTTCAAAATAGGACCTAATTAGGGTTTTTGATTAAATGATGTATTGGAGGAATAAAATGAAAAGGGCACACTTTAACGAAAGGGCCCAACTTTATGATGTGAAAGATGATGAAATAGAACCTTAGACCTAATTACTTTGATTAATTAAGTGCTAAAGGGGAAATGCAATGCAAAATACAAAATGCGCCAAGGCGGGTGCTAAACTAGGTGTGAAATTGTACCACCCTAGCAAGTGCGTACAATTTACGACGCTACATTTAGCCCCCACTTTAGTGGTCATATGAACACTACGTGCATATGCAAGCTAAAGTACAGAAAAGTAAACATTATTTGAAAAAGGATATATCCATAAGTCTGTCGAACGAAGCCCCCAGCGGTATCTGCAGTACACAGTTAGGAACCGCACCCTACAAAACACACGTTAGATCACAAAATCACCTAATGCTTACTAAGGAAGGTGATGAAAATTCGAGGGTAGCTATATGCCCCCCCCTGTTTTGGCTTGCTAATTTTAGTGAGTTGAAACAGGGTATCATGTTTACCACTTCGAATTGTTAAAGAATATTGATGACAAATGCTCACAAGAAGATTTTATATGAGATCAAAAACTAATGGAGAATCATTTGGTAAGAAAGAGGACTAAATCTCAATTCCAACGCAACAAAGAGTGTGAGGATTTGAGAGTTCTCTAACACAAGATGAAGGATGTAAATGGAAACAAAATGCAAAGAGAAGAAAAGAAAGGAGAAAAGCATGAATACACACATTGGTGATCCATGAGAAGAATAGTGAGAGAGAAAACATGGACCTCTCACCCCTAGATCTTGTCTAGGTGATCCATGGGAAAAGGACATGGAAAACTAGCCCCTAGAGTCTGTCTAGGTGATCCATGTAAGGGAGGAGAGTGACTCAACCTCGTGCATGTGTGTGTAAGGGAGGTTAGAAGCACCTCATAGGAGTCTATGCCCGAGTATGCTACAACCTGTATATGTATAGTAAAAAAATGTGACATCTCACTCTAAGAGTCTGTGCTCTGGTTCCGAGAATAATCACCTTGCATAAAAGAAAAATGGAGACATCTCACTCTAAGAGTCTGTGCTCTGGTTCTGAGAATGACCCATTGCTCAAAAAGTGTAATGTTTATGTCATAAGCAAAGTAGAACAAGGATACCTACCTTCATCACAAAAGAAGATACCCCAAAAATGCAACAATGTCATAGATCCAAGCAAGAGAGTTTTACACTCTTTAAGCAAGGATAAGATAGTTGAAAAGGGATATCTTGTAGTATGTGTAAAGGAGATCCTTAGAGGAGAAGAGATCTTTGTACAAAAGACACCTATCCCCGAGAGGAATTGTCTTAGACAAATATAACATCTTCTAGAATAAGACAAAGAAGAGAATAAGAATGCAATACTTCCTTCTTTTGCGAGGTGAAAGTGATTCTTAATGAAGGATGACGCTCTTTTTAACCCAATCGGGAGAGTGAATTCATTATGGATGTATTTTACCAAGTGCAAAAGAGGTTGTAGTCAAGGACTTACACCTCTTGTAAGAGAGAATCCTTGAACAAACAACAACAAATGCATACAAGGAATAACATCAAGTAATAAAGTTCACACCATCCACGAAATTGGAAAAAGTGGATCCTTAGATAAAAATAAGGAAAGATCATTGCCTCCCAAGGATAAGGTCAATGAGAAGGACTTACTCAATCTTCCAGGGAGAGATTTAGACATGAACAAAATGTACTACATACTCACATGAGTTCATGCAAGCAAGACATTAGTGTATGTAAAATGCTCCTCATAAGAAGTGGGTAGGATAAGAAAGAGAATACACATCTTCTCCCATATCTAGGAAAAGAGGATTCTAAAGAAAAGATGATTAATATTTCCACATTATTACCCCAAAGGGAAATTTTAACCATAAAAAGAAGAGATGTATGAAATCACTCTTGTCCCCCTAGGAACAAGAAAATTAGGCTATTATGTTGCTTCAAAAATATGATTGCACTTGAAATTGTACCATCATGAATGACAATGAGCCCCCAGTAAATGAGCTACCAATGTCACATAATGATGAGCAACATAACAGCCATTAATGTTATTTAAAGACATGATAGATTGAATGAGGTATTTGAATATGACATGCTAAATGCTCAACTATAAGTGAGATCAAAAACATGTATAAAGTGATAAAAATTGAAGAAGAAAAGTCACAAGAAATCTTAGAAGAGGGATGAGTGTAATTTATTAGAACCTTATCCCTAGAGGAAAGGACTTTATGATGAATAGGAGATAAAGATTCATAAGTGGATTTAGAAATTTGAGGGGAGTCATAAAGAGATTTGTTCATCGCCAAGATTTCCTTATGAGGGGAATGAGAGTTGATAGAAGTAGAAGATGATTTAGTTGAAGTGAGATCATCATCACTACTAAATATAGCATTCACACTGAGAGATGGTCTTTTAGGTGCTTTGGTACGTTTGCAGGGATTATAGCCGAGTCCAAAGGCATAATTGTGAAAATTAGTCTCTAGAGGAACTTTTATCCCTTGTTCATGAGCACCACAACCATTTCCATGATACCCATGCTTAGCAAAAATGCGAAAACCACGACCATAACGATTAGCCATTTCAGGAAGAGAAGGTGGTTTTTCATAAGACAAAGAATCAAACTCTTCATAATTAGAGGTGTGAGGAGAAGAAGTTTGAGAAGCGGCCACAAAATTATTGCTCATAGGTTCAGGTAAGATTGATTGATTTTTAGTTTCTTCCTTCTTTTTAACTTTAAACTCTCTAGGAGGAACCCTATACTCACCTACAAAGGTGGGATTAAAGTCAAGAGATCCCCAATCATCTTCTACGAGAACCTTCTCAGGATTAAAAGCCTTTTTATGCGTATATTCAAGTCGAGAAGGGTCTTCTTTAGGAGCTTCAGAATCATCCAAAGAATTTTGATTATCAGAGGGTAAGGATTCATCCATAGGTATCTTGTTCAAAGAGTCATTACTAGAAGAGGAAGGCTTAGATGTTTGCAAACAAGCTTGAAAATTAGTATCACCTATCAAGGTATATGTCTTATTGTTATAAATGAATTTAACTTGTCTATGCAATGTAGAGGGGACAACTTGCATACCGTGAATCCAAGGTCTCCCTAATAACAAGTTGTATGTTAGATTTCCCGACATAACATGGATAGGAGTAGGCAAAGTAACAGGTCCCACTATGACGGGTAAGGTGATAATACCTAATGAAGACTTAGCCACATTATCAAAGCCTCGAATGGGACAAGAGTCAGGCTCAATAAGGGATGTATCCACATTCATCTTATGCAATAGATTAATGCTACACACATTAAGGCCAGAGCCATTATCTACCAGTGTTCGTCTTATAGCAGTGTCATTTATGATAACCACAATCATCAAGGGATCATATTGATGTTGAATTTCACTAGTAGGCAACTCATCTTGGGTAAACACAATTTGAGCTTTAGGATTCATCACAGAGTTAACTAAAGATGCTATATTACTAGATGTATTCGGTGGAGGAACATTCAAATCTTTCAAGGCATCTTGTAACATTCCATGATGAGCGGAAGAAGTTTGGATCAAATCCCAAAGGGATATCTTAGCAGGGGTAGCTTTAAGTTGTTCTATGAGATCATATTCCTTACAAAGAACTTGTGAAATACGTGGAGCTTGAGGAAGAATAGGTTGGGAAGGAGGAAGTGAAGTTGGGATAACTGGAGGAGGATTAGGTTGCCTATTGTTTCTAGTATTATAAGTATGGGCAACTGCATGATAACTCTCTCTAGTCAATTGCTTAGCATACTCATAAGGGCTCTTAGAGGAATAACCTCCTTGCACAGTAATAACAAGTTTCTTAGGAGTGCAAAAAGAATCATTAGCATAACCACCTTGAACCACTAAGATAGGCTTATTTAAAGGTTGAGAATTTTGAGAAGGACAAGCACCTTGGATAGTGAAGAGAGGTTTGTTAGGTGTTTCATTCACGTGTATCAAATTGATTGAGGATGGTTTAGAGGAATGAACAAAAGTGTTGGAAGAATCATTGATAGTCTTCTCTTGCACTAAAATCTTATCACAGATTAGATCAATTTAAGGAGAGAGACAAGGGATAGGCATTGATGTTCTAGTAGGAAGGGCAATACTAGGAAAGGTCATATCATCCTCTATCAAAGGATCTACATGGGGAATAAACTCTCTAGGAGAAGGATCAACATTACTCTCTAAAGTCTCACTTTTGAGAGGGAGATCTTTGAAAGAGATGTTAACCATCTTGCTTTGAACTAGGGTTTCCTTATGAGTAGAACCAAGTTGAGGAGAGGGAGATGCTTTATTTTTAGAGGGAGAATAATTGAGATTCAAGGAAGGGGAGAAACTATCAAGGGAGTTTCCAATCTTGATTTCATCCCCTTTGGCTAGGGGTAGAGAATAATCTATACCTTCTTCTAATGGTTCATCCCAAATAGTGAGGTTGTTGAAAGGAATGTTTGAAGTATTGTCAATTTCGGGAGAGGAGATAACATTGTTTATTAATTCCTCATCTTAGGAGGGAGAGCATCAATAGATGTGTTAAACTCATCCTCTTTCCTCAAAATATGTTCAATATGATCTTTAGGGGAGAGAGAATTAAGGAAATTGCTTATTATTTCATCTTCTTTCTCTAAGGGATGCTTATGGGTAAGACCAACTTTAGGAGAAGGGTAAGCATTTATCATTAATTCATCATCTCTAGTGGGAATTTTGTTGGAAAAGGAAAGGCCATCACTAGGAAATGTAGGGATAATGTCATCTTCTTGCACAAAAGGATCCTCATGAAGGGAGTGTTTTTTAGGAGACACAAAGGCATCAAGGGCATCATCCAACAAAGCATGATCATATCTATTAAAAGGTTTATCTTTTGATTCAAAAGGAGATATCTCTTCATAGAGGGGATCATTGAAAACAACCATGTTACTAGATTTAGTGGAAGAGCTGATAGGAATGTACCCTTGAGAGGAATCATTCGACTTATCTTTCTCATCACAACGAAATGGCATAGTAACAATGTTTATGAGTTTTTGGTAAAATGAAGGTTTGGTATATTTAGGTTTCAAAAATTCATC